>NC_055975.1:14963826-15071326 GCF_018492685.1 Alosa sapidissima
CAACATTAAAAACAAAGAATTTGAAAGGAATTTAACATAGCCCAAACGCAAGTATGTGACCCCTAAACGCTGTAGTGCATCCAAATCCCAAATGACCCCTGATGTCCCAAGTGCTTACCTGTGAGAGGGCTTCGTCCGGCAGGCCATTGGCGGGGCTAGTGGGTGTTATGGGGGGCATGGTGCTCGCTGTCTCCACGCTCAGCTCCTGCTGGTCAGCCCTGGGCTCCGAGCGTGCCGGTCCGTCGCCGGTGCTCCGAGCGGGTCCCTCCTGGTTGGGGTCTAGCTCGTCCACCTCTCCCTCCTCCGAGGGGCTGATGGTGACCTTGGCCCCCGTGGCCAGGCCCACGCTGCTGCCGCCGCGCTCCTGCAGGTTGGACGGCGCCTCCACCATCACCCAGTCGTGCGAGTTGGCGTCGCCGTCACCGCCGCGGCCCAGGCTCAGGTTCAGCGCCACAAAGCTGCTGCTGGCGGCGCCCTCGCCCTGCCCCGTGGCGGCCGGGGAGCCCAGGGAGCCGCGCTTGGCCACGCCACTGCCGCTGCCCCCGCCGCCCGAGAGGACCTCCTCGTCGTAGTGCCAGATGCGGTCGCCAGGGCCACCATTGCTGAGAACACCGAGGCCAAGGCTGTGGCCTGCTGGCTTGTCTGATGTGTTGCCGGCCTGCTGCTTCGCTGAGCTGAGAAGATGGTTTTTAAAGTTATGTTTAGTCTGTTTTACAAAAGAGTTCATCATGACATGAATATGTGA
Organism: Alosa sapidissima; assembly: GCF_018492685.1. Lineage (NCBI taxonomy): Eukaryota > Metazoa > Chordata > Actinopteri > Clupeiformes > Clupeidae > Alosa > Alosa sapidissima. The sequence continues at coordinate 14,964,572 of NC_055975.1, forward strand.
TATGAATCATGTAAGGAAGAACCATTAACAGTGAAATGTTGAATATTTTTATAACTAAGTTATGTTTGGACAGGTCTATCATTTCACCATCCATAACAGCATCAAACATTTACTGGGAATTTGTATATCGTACATCTGTCAACATTCACTGTTAATAACTGAAATTAATTATTTATTGAACAATACTATAAAATGTATCAGGGCAGGGAGTCTTGAATCACTAAATGACCCTGTGAGGTATTTAGATTTGAGAACTATGGCATGGTGAGTGGGGCACTGCCAGGGGAGACCTTCGGCTCTTTTCTCACCAGGCCTCCAGGAAACGCTCGGTGCTGGGTTTGGGCTCCAGGGTCAGCCTCTTCTCCAGGTCCAGGCTATGGAGGTTCCGCAGTTTCCTCAGCAGTGGTGCGTCCGAGGGGCTGGCGTCCGAGCGGAGCTTCACCGGAGAGGCCAGACTGAGTCCTGTGTGCGGGGTCAGGTTGCCCTGGTTCTGGTTTTGCTCGTCCTCTTTGCCGGTCTGGAAGAATATGATTCAGGCTGAACAATCTTTTATTGTATTGAATGGGCCTGATTGTGTAAACGGTTCAGTTTCAACTGATGGCCAGGTCACAATTATGCTCATAATGATGGAACAAAGACTAAATTACTAATGCAAATCATTATTTGGCATACATTTTCATGCTAAATTAACAACATAGTGTAAGTATGAAATGTATTATTTTACTCTTGCAATTTGAACCAAGTGTACTTGTTATTAGTTCCGTCCGCAACCGGTACAGACACAAAGCCAGATTTATTATCACACTATGGAATCGCATATCACAAATCCCAGAGACATCCCCAGTAGACTGTTTGTGGCGATCAGTGAGGGGGTGGTCACCTGGAGCACCGTCGGCCGGAGGTGGTTGCAGTTGCGGTCCATCTCCTCCCACACGTCAGGCTCCTGCTGGTTGGCAGGCTGGCCGGGGGAGCGCTCGGGGAGAGGGGGGTTGTTCTCCCCGTCGCTAAGCTGCTCGTCCTGCAGCACCTCATCCGTGTTCTCCTTGAGGAGGTCCTTCATGAGGTCCCCGTGGAGGTTCGAGGCATTAGCCATGCTACAGAAACACAGGCACACATGGGAGGGTACATTACATCAGGCACATAACTGAGAAATGGCTACTGAAAAATAGATGAGGCTGACTTTCAGCTACCACTGGTCTAACATCCATTTGCCACACTTAAATAATGCACTGAGCCTAGATAATTAACCAGCATAAAGCATGCTGCACACTACAGTATGCATACAGCACAATACAGTATACTTACACAGATGCAGTAGCACAATAGTACAATACAGTATACTTCCACACATGATCTGCCTATATTGTATTGTATACTGTTTAAATATTTTTTGTACAGCTGATATTCCATGTGTGAGTGAAGTATTCATTTGTATTATACAAAGGTACCATGGAACCTCATAATCCTGTTATCAATCGTAGTGCAATATTGTGTATATGCAGTTTGTAATCGTGACATACCCCATGTGTGCTGGGGTGAGTCGCGTATGGTGCTGAGGGGTGGCGTTGGTGGTGTTGACGGCCTGAGAGCCGTCCGTGTTAATCCTCTCCCAGTCGTACATGTCATTCTCCACAACCGCGTATGTCTTCATGCTGTTCTCAAACACCGACATCAGCAGCTGCAACACAAAGCGTTCTGCGTAAGGTCTATGTCTTGAGGCTCAGTGTGTTGACAGCATGCATGTCCTAACCCTAACCCTAGGCCTGATGGAAAGGGGAACCATCTCTAGCCCTGATGGAAGGGGGAACTATCTCTAGCCCTGATGCTTGGCCCCTAAAACTGAAACTGATTTTTTTTATATCTCAAAATTCATCCCACTGTTAATCTATTGAATCTCAGGTGATACAATATTACAATATCAGTGGTACACTGCACACACACACTCATCCAAACACACTCCTGCACACACACACTCATCCAAACACACTCCATAATTCCTGTACCTCGTAGTCCGGTTTGGTATAGTAGTCCAGTTCACTGATGTGGTCCAGGAAGATGCTGAACTCGGCTGGCAGGTGTTTCAGCATGAGCCGGTGGTCATAAGTGTCCTTCAGCTTCCCAACCTGTTCCTGAATGTTGCACACAAACAGCATTTGTTCATACCAAAGCAGAAAAAACTCACAGACATCATCACTATCACAGTGTGCCTATCCTGTTACTCTTCAGCAAACAGTGGCAATAAATGTTTCATCACTTCTCTCAGAGATTTATTGTTCTTCATTAGGTCCCCCTGCTTATTGAACTATGCGTTCTTGATTACACATCCATTTTTTTCTCCTGTTATCCAATTCGTAATTTGTTTCCCTACTATATTCCTTCAGTAATACAGTTCATATTTCTACTATAACCCTGGACCGATACAGGTCCTTCTGGGACTATCTTTTCACATCTTGTTTACCAGCTTAAAGTGGACCACATATTCTGATAAATTTGATATATTCTGTTCTCCATTTATCAGATATCAACTTGGTTAGATGCCTCATCACATGTCAACAGGATGGTGGTACCTTGTCTTTGATCTTCCTCCATGGTAGTTGGCCCACCAGAAACTCCACCAGCATGTAGAACAGGGACCACAAGTCATCATGCCGTCCCATCTCCTGTGGAAGTAAAAAGGGTGCATTATATATGTTATAATTCAGTCTATAATGTTACTATTATAACATGAAAATTACAAAGGCTCTGGGTAAACATGACAATTAATGAAATAAAAAAGGCAGTTATTAAGAATCGCAGGAGAAGCTGAACCTCACCTTGTTTTTGTGTGCGTTGACTGAAGCATATCGTACAGTGCCACGAAATCCTGCCATTGGTCGAGGCTGAAAAAAATGAAACATGTAAAATACACAAATGCATAACATAGGGTCTTCCTTATGATGTATTCACTTGGTTCTTAAATAGAATAAAATGTTGGCAGATGTGCATGATCTCATGTCAGTAGCACATTTATATTTAGAGGATACACACACCCATCTGATCCTGTGCTGAACAACCAAACATCAATAACACATAAACACACACAAACACACACACACATACACACACACACATTTTTGTTTTTGGCTTTACTTACCGGTCGGACCTCCTGGCATGAGTTGGTGAACTGCCGGGCCAGACCAAAGTCCAACATGTAGCAGGTTCGGCATGTACTGGGGAAGCGGCCCATGGCAAAGTTGGACTGAAAACAAGGCGGGTGAGAGCGAGAGTAAGAAAGGCATTCAAGAGCTATCACATACAGTATGCACACACACACACACACACACACACACACACACACATACTGTGTCTCACCGGTTTGATGTCACGGTGCAGAAAGCCGACAGAGTGGATGCTCTCGATGGCCTCCAGGATCTGTCGGCCCAGCCGCAGCGTGGTGCTGACGCTGAACGTGCCCCGGCTCATGCTGCGCCGCAGGTCCGCCAGGTTCCGACCCTGACCAGGAAATTGGACACGCACAAAAACACGCCACAAAACAAAACACAGTGAGGTCACTGCCACCTATGACGTGCACAGTATTTTGTAACTTTTCCAGCTCCTCTAAGACTCTAGATGCTCAGTGTTTTTATACCATGGCCATCTAGACAGATAAAGTTGACATACTGTATATGTATCATCAAATTAATTTACCCATAAATTACTTATGTATCAGCAGACATACATGGGAACAGGGAATACAGAGACAGATGTATTACACATAACACATAAAACAATGGAGGACAGAAGAAGTGACTGGCTCATACCTGAAGCTCCATGACGACGTAGTTGAAGCGATCATTGCGACCACATCCCACAAAGCGACACACATGGTTTTTACCTGTGGATTACACAACACAATGAAACATAGACTCAAACAAAGGCAAGATGATCAGCAGAGATGTTTGGTGTTGCCTTACAACATCCAGTGGGACTGGTTTCACATGCTCTCCTACATGCACACACGGTCATAATCTTCTGATCTATCCCATGTTATGACATGATGGATGGGCTGGTTTCATCCTTCAACTGCCCTGAGTTGGGCAGACATTTTGGGACCATTCACCTGGTCATGTACGTACACTTTCTATACAATATTTCAATTTATTACACGGCTCTTCACAAGACAAGTAGAACACTCCATTGACTTGGGATTTCCCAAAATTCTAGCGGTCATTGTTTCCGAGGAAAGGACCTCTGAAAAAAATAATGACCGCTGTCAATGGAGTTTGTGCTTCTAATTCAGGTATTTCATATCACTACGCAAGGACTGGAACGTCATTCAAAAGTGAAAGCAGACGGTTGATCAGCTGTGTTCTAAAGAATGTATGATTCAAGTTCAGCGTGTGTAAGCGGGATAATGTATAGAACGCCGGTCATTATTGGGAAAATAAGTCCCTTCAGGGCGGAACAAGACCCATCTACTGCGCTTCGGGGTCCGGTTCGCCCTGTCGGGACTTATTTTCCCAATAATGACCGGCGTTCTATACATTATCCCTTACTGACAGGGCAGGTTGTCATCTATAAAAATCACAGACAAAACTGGCAGTACTGATGTGTGCTACTCATGCACAGGAACATTAAAGGAAATTGTGCTGAGGTATGGGGCAATGGGTCTCGTGTTCTCCCCCAGGCCCTAACAGGAAGCAGCAGACCCATCAGCCTGAGAGCCGCGGTAACATGATACAGGCCACATTGATTTTTTCTGTCTGACACGAGAGAAGAAATAGAGGAAGATGATGAAGGCCAGAAGATGAAAAACGAGGGAGTGGAAGGACCAGCAAGTAGAGAGAGAGAGAGAGAGAGAGAGAGAGAGAGAGAGAGAGAGAGAGAGAGAGAGACGTATAGTGAGAAGAAGAAAGAAAGATCTTGAGATGTCTCCCTTAGGAACTAGCAATGACGGGTATGTTGATCCACTTTCGAGACTCTTGAGATCTGAAGAGAGGGATTTCAAACAAAGGAGTGACACATACAACAGCCTTTTTATTAAACAAATGCTCTTATCCAAAACCTGTTCCACGTGGAGGATATGACCCGTTCTAGTATAACAACAGTGCGTTACAGGTGGTGAGCTGTGTTCACTTAAAAGAGCACCACCACCCTCTCACTCCTGTGAAAACAACTGGGATGTGGTGGCGGGTTGAGGAGGGTGAATGACCCTAAAGACCTTCTGCTAGATGCACCCCTCTTTGTGAATATCAAACTCATAACCACCGATTCCTTGCGGCAATGTCCATCTGCATACATCAAGGTTCAAGGACAACAAATAAAAACAATTGGGTAAATTAACGTTGTAGGTTATGCTGTCTATTTGAGGACAACGGTGACTTCCTGGTCACACCAATTGTGTTCTGGCAAGTAAACAAAACGAATGAAGGAATGTAAGAGCTTGTCTTGTTATCCGATTTGTCCATTTTAAGTACAATTTTGGAAAATGAAAATACGACTCGTTATCCAGGTTTTTCATTTTGGTTATAGAAGTGGATATAGAAAAGAACAAGTACATTTTTGTTTTTTGATTGTTGGTTTTAAATAGAAAAATGAATGGACGATTCATACACGGACCGTTAAATAAGTTGTTGGATAACTGGTGGACAACTTCAAATGTAGTAATGTTTCACACAAAATAGAAGCAGGCACAGCACCTTCACAGCTATTTGTAGGAATTTGGCTTGAGGCCAATGTTTGAGATGGAGAGTTTTTAAAGGATGGAACATACAAAATAGTAAACAATAGCTTTTATAATGGGCCTTTTCAAGCATGCTAAGCCGATCTGGGCCTGAATTCATACAATGGATTCTATGAAGCATGTCGGCCCTCAAAGGCACTTACATTCAAGCTATTAAGCTCTAAAAAGCCAGTGCCAGCAAAACTGTCAGATTATATTCCCTTCCCTTAAAGGTCTGTAGCAAGGGGGTGAAAAACTGGAAGTTCAGTGACACTTCTGCATACCACAAGAGTTACCGTTTGCTGAGTTCAGTGAGAGCCAAGGGGCAATGCACCCAGAATCTGAGAACCCCGCGTGACCATCCCAACTTTGCTGAGCAGCAACCAACCCTCACTGAATCGACCTCTAAATCTCGATATAACCCAGTACAATGTAGCATTCGTTGTATACCATTTCTCTCTCTGTTTTTCCTACACAGCTGGTATCTTGTCTCCTCATTTCCTTCTCCCTTGCCCCCCTTCCCTCACTAGAATGACTCAAACCCGCCCCCCCCCCCCCCCCCCCCCCCCACACACACACACTGCTAAATGTCTCATCCTGTCCAACAGAGGTCCTCCATGTTACTATATCGTTGTCTATGCTCTTGACAGTGTTAGAACCCAACCTCTGTAAAAAGCTACTATTGATGATTGCACTTGATCTGTATCTATGAAGTTCTGATGCACAGAAAATGCCATTTGACATTTTACTTAATTACATGCATCCCAGTTCCATGTCTTCTTATCACCCTCCCTTGTTCTGTAATGACACCGTTCCAGCTTTACACGTGGGAGAGAACAGTGACAATGCCCTCAGAATATTGGCAGCTGGGACTCTAATCCTGCTAATAATCCAGGGTGGTAAAACCAGCTCCTAATGACCCATTCAAAGACACGGATCAGAGGAGGGGAAGAGGGGAGGACGAAAGGCAGCTTTACCCTGCAGCTTCTTCAGGACGGCCACCTCCATCTTCAGCACCTGCTTGGGCTGCTGCGCCGACTCCACCTTGAGAGCCACACTATTGCGGGTCAGTAGGTCCGTAGCATCGTAGATCTCGCCGAAGCCGCCACCTCCGATCTTTTTCAGCTGTGGGAAGAGGAGCAAGAAAGAATCAGGGAGAGGCGTTAGTCGTTTTAGCTTAATTCGTCTCAATGGGGAGACCGGAGCAGACTCCTCATTAGTGCTGCCTGAGACTCGGTTATGGCATCTTAAGTTACAGTGATTATGTAACGTTTCCACTGGTGACATTTTTTGTCTCAGATGCACGATTTCTTTTTATTCGCAACCTTGGAGCGACCTTGTCAGAAAATGCTTTGTCAGGCACTTTGTCTGTCTCTTCCTGTCTGCCTCACTCACTCCCCCATCTTTCTCCTCACTATGCCGTCTGTCTCTCTATTCCCCGTCTCTCTCTCTCTCTCTCTCTCTCTCTCTCTGTCACCCCTCCCTCTTTTCCTCTCCTCCCCTATGTCTCTCTCTCTCAGCGGCTGCATCAGGATGAGTGGCACTGGTTACATAACAGAGTTCCACACAAGGAGGGCAGCGGCATGGCACTACAGCCCTCACCTTACGTGCACCCCCCCCCCAGACCCCTCCCTGCCCTGCCCTGTCCCCTGCATTGACGAGGACCCTGCTGGCACTGTGGGCATGGAGTAGGAGAGTAACAGCCTCCACGGCAAATACTAACAAGCCCGCAAATAGCCCAGGCTGCTCAAAATAGCAAGGCACTGACACTGATACAATAAGCCCCTGACACTGCACACACCGAGACAACTGGGGTGCAATGCACACATAGTGAAATATCCCTGATCCCTGAGGGGAAGCTTGCAGAGGAGAGTGCCAGCCTTAAGGCATTTGTGTGTGTGGAGTGGAGGGTTGCAGTGGAGAGAAGAGCTGAAAGAGGGAGGGGGAGGAGATAGATAGAGAGAGAGAGAGAGAGAGAGAGAGAGAGATAGAGAAAGAGAGAAACTCTTAATCCATGCGCCCTCCTCATAACTTAAGGATTAGAGGGACAGAGATGAGAGTGGGCAAGATTTAAAGACCCTGGCAAGGACGAAAAACTGCCTTTTCCCATTGATTCCCATGATCGTGTGTGTGTGTGTGTGTGTGTGTGTGTGTGTGTGTGTGTGTGTGTGTGTGTGTGTGTGTGTGTGTGTGTGTGTGTGTGTGTGTCCCAGTGTGTCACCGTAGCTTTGTCTCTCTTTTGTACAGCAATACTAGCTATAGTTATAGTAGAGTTCACCCTTATGTAGTTACTTCATACAGCTTCACCTGACCAATCAAGAATTTGAGTGTGCCTGAAACTGACCACTGATAATAGCAGAAAACAGATGTTTTCAGTGCTTAAAAATAATCCAAATGAGAAAGAAATAAAAAAGCCTATGCTCTTGGTCAGGTATCCACTAATTTTGCATGCTCATCAGCCTGCTCAGGACCTCCGGACTGTCTCTCTCGTAACACATACCACTTTTACCCCAAGTAGCGCTGTACCAAATACAATGCAAGTCAATGGAAAAGTGCCATCAAAAAGGTAATGCTGCTTTCAAAACAATTCCAACAGGATTCTACATATAGCCTATAGCATTTCATGATTGTCCATAACTGGAATAGACTTCCCAGTATTTTCAAGAAATGTCATAACCCATAGGAACTGTGAAAACAAAAGGGATGCAGAGAAGAAAAGATAAAAAGAGAGAAAGCTGATGAGCTGAGCAGGGCTGTGTTGACCCACCACTTTCCATCTGTCCTTGACCATGACGGCCGGTGACAGGATGTCAGTCTGCTCCGAGCCGCCACTCATCCTGCCTCTGGAGCGTCCGAGTGCTTTCCTCTAGCAAAGTCCACCTGTAGTCAAGCCTGGCATCAGGGCCTGGTCAGGGCCTGAGAGAGAGAGAGAGAGAGAGAGAGAGAGAGAGAGAGAGAGAGAGAGAGAGAGAGACAAAGAGAGAGGGGACACATAACTTAAACAATCATATATTTCAGGTTAAACAGCACAAACTGATGAAAGAATGGAGAATAGCTTCAGAACCCATCATCAAAAAAGACACATATACTGTAGATGAATCCCAGGGAGCAGTCAAATATAGGCTAAGTGAGGGCAGAGTAGTAGACTGGCCTTGAGAAAGCCACCCCTTTATGTCCAGGAGCTGACTGCAGCTGCCACGCCTTTTCCCTGCATCTAGCTGGTGCTCTCCCTCTCTCAGTCTCACTCTCTCTCCCAATCCATCACACACAATACACACACACACAAACACACACGCGCGCGCACACACACAAACATACATAAATTATGCTTACCAGCAATCTGGTACACTATTAAAACAAATGTATTGAAAACTTGTGTTGATTTTTTTTAACACATCTCTGTGTCCAGATAGGGACAACACATTCATTTTAAGAGTGTAAACAACTGTATACATTCAAACAACTGTAACCTGCACATTAGCAGCTGGTTGATTTTAGTGGTTGATTATGGAGTTATGGAACGTCCATGTGAGCTGCCTTTCTTGGAGCTTGGATTTATTTTGTTATGTCTATCAGAATGTACATTGCCCTAGCTAAATTTTTACAAAATATAGCTAACACCAAACAATGGTTTCAGTACACTATTAACCCTCCAAAGGCTACTTTTCATCGCAACCTACAAAAAATTGCATTATAGTTATGCCACAGACATAATGTCATTGGTGAGGTCATTCAATTACTCTACACCAACTCGACAGAGCTACCAGCCCTACAGTGAACATATCAGTCCACCTGTTCGTGCCATAATGCTTAATTTATCAAACATAACCCTGACACTGACTTTATTTGTTTAACTGTTAATGTCACATTTTGGAAGTAAGATTAATGTACGTCAAACACCTCAAAAATCACATGGCATTTCCTAATGCTTTAAACACTGATCACTGAAATCTAATCTAATGAATGAGAAGTTAAGATATAGTTGTGATTTGGGACAGACAATTTTATCACTAGCGAAAGAAAAGCTTGGCCAAATATAAAATCAAAGCAAGATGACAGGGAGGCAAGCCAGCAGTTCCAATATACCTGACTATGGACAGCTCAGTAGATCCTTAATTTGAGAAGAATTACCAAGAAATAAAACATAAGATGTTATTTCACAGAGATGTCCTCTTTCATATTTGCAATCCAGTATTCAAAGGGAGTGGGATGTCTCTTGCTGTGTCCCTAATAGCACGTTCATGAATCAAATTTACAGACTTTCCAGGACACCCCAGTACTCCATGAATAGCGTATACTGTTCTTTCACTGGTACTGCAGCTGGAATTCTTCTTCCTGAAAGGGAATCTCTGAGATTCAACCCCAACACACACACACACACACACACACACACACACTGCTCCCCTGAGTCAAGATCGGCAAACTAAGATGCAATCTGTTCACCCATCCATCCAGATTCGCAGGGAGGAACCAACAGCTATCAATATACCACAGTACACCCTTCTGATAGGCCTAGTATGAGCTGATTCTCCTACACCTCCAACCTTACAAACGACAACAGAAGCATGACTGAGCAGACATTAGTGTTGTTTAACACACACACACACACACACACACACACACACACAAACAAACAAACGCAAACATTTTAACGCATAACATTGTCAATACAATTCAGATTTAATATTTATCAAAAAAAGGTTAGGCATAAGTCGCAATGGTCTATTCAGTTTAAGGATGACATGCTGGCTGGCAATATTTTGGTGAAAATTATAACACAAACACCACACCACAATTTCAACTCAGAGGTGAAGTTTTAAACACAGTCCTACCCTATGCACTCCATGTATTTGAACATTTCCAACTAACAAACTGAAATCAGACAATAGCCATGACAATCTGAATCAGGTGTTTCAAACCACCAAGTGTAGGCAAGCAGCAGGTGTTTTTCACCAACATTTAATTCCCGTTTCATTGGAAGGTTTTATGGAAACTTGATGAGTCCAGTCACATGTGGTAGAGAAAAGAGACACACTAAACATACAGCGGTTGTGATCTCCAGAATATGCATTAGGAAACCCTCCTCGTGAGAAAAGATGAAATCTCACACAACAGCAGCTCAACCTTTCATTTGCGGAGCCTGACTGAACTTCTTGGGCTCACTGACAACATAACAGCACATCGGACTCAAGACTATGATGCAGTTACGTAAAGACGGCACAGTGACAGTTTTGCCCGAACATAGATAAGTTGTCCAACACAACTGTAAGCTTACAGAGAAAAAGTCCCTGGAACAACAAATACGCAGCCAAACAAACAAATGACAATTGTTGCAGGACAGCATGGCATGAGCTAACTGTGATGACTAAGACATGCAGGCCTGTGTCACTCCAGGCTGTGTGTGTGTGTGTGTGTGTGTGTAGAACTGCTCCGAGTGCATAATGACTGCTGGAGAGAGTGAGTACATTGAGTCAGCTAAGGTTTGGATATTCCACAAAGCCGGTAAATGTAACAGAAAGACATAACAGCACTCAGCATGTTGTGCGAGGTCACAATTTTAAGATTCATCTCTCTCTCGTTTTTTAGTTTTGCTGACCTTTAGAGGGACCTTTGCTAATGTTTTTAGCATCTACTGACAAACACTGAAGACACCATGTATGACACATAGCAGAATAACCACAAATAATTTATTATCACACAGTCCATATCCTGTATCGGTATATCCTAAAACAATCGTGATATTAAATAACACAAATTATTGTAGTTCAAAAAAGCACAGCCTCAAGTGTCTATGACACATCTCAATGTCAATCATGCCCTATGATTTTTCAGCTGTAGTCATGTTCAGGCATAAAGGGAAGGAATTTCTTAGCCATGGTGTAGTGGTGGTGTTGGAGTCTCATGCCACACATGGTCTCAGTGCCCCCACAGGTTCGAGTCCAAGCTGACGTACTGTAACTTACCAATCTCTCTTTTTCCTATACTCATTTCCTGTTCTCTCTTCACTGTCCTGTGTAATGAATGTGAAAATGTACATAACATAACTTACAAAAAAAAAAACAGACTTTGGTTTACCTTCTAGGAGTGGACAAAATATTGATACCTACACAATGTACTTAATTTGCACAGATAACTTGCTGCATTGTAGATTAATATTTTACAATGTATCGTGTTTTGCAGAATTGCTGAATCGTGATATTATTGTTATCGAGGGCAACGTATTGTGACCGTATTGATTTGTGAGTTACTCTGTGATTTCCATCCCTATTATCTACTGCAAGCCATTGTCTTGTGATACTGTAAATGTCTTTCATTTTCGTGGTGCGGTTCATTTACAAAAATGGCTTACCTAATAACACTGCAGAAATTAATGTCTAAAGCTGACGTGACTGCTTCATAATGGTAATAACACATTATTAACTGTCTAATGAACACCATATAAAAGCTTAATAAGGCTCATTTGTGATGTGGTGCATTGTAGTGTACGTATGAACTGCAGCCTGACTATTCCCCTCTAAATGACTTTGGATAAAATTGTCAGCTATGAAAATTAGGCTACTATCTGGAACTTCAGTATGGAGACAGCCAGCCACAAAGAAATAGTTTCCTATTCAAGTACCCTTGAATAGGAAGTCAACAAATAAATGAAGACTTCTATTCTGACTTTCCTTTTAAAAAAATCAAAAAAACATCTAATAGCCTAGCCTGATGCTTTACATCAGTCATTGTATTTGTGCGCTCTTAAGGATAAACTTCTCTGTGCAGAGGGAAGTAGGCTACTCTCGTTATGTTTAATTTAATTCATTATCTGAGTTAACACAAGTGAAGTTAGGCTGGTGCCTCCTTAGTCCATGTTCCATGTGTAGCCTTGTCGAATTTGACTCAGTCTTTGGTTGACATTCTTACCATGGAGACTCACATGGACTTCAGACTGCTTTATCATCGCATAACAACATCTGTGGTTGTCCGTGAGTATCTTGGTCGCCGAAATGAAAAGACATAATTGCGACATAACCTTTATAAACTGATTTACCAGAATATCTAATACAAGGGTGATGACATTGTTGAAGGCATGATAGAAAAACTACCAATAACACGACATTGGATAGTTAACTGTTCTTCAAATAGAGAACCAAGAAATTGAGAAATTGTGTTAAATTTACCACTGCATTAAGAGACAATTGGACGGTTCATCCTGACCTAAGAATCAGGGTTGTCAACACTGATCTTGCTAAACCAGGCTAGCAATTGACAAGTATAGGCAACACTCGCTTTAGATAGGCTAATGTTAGCTTAAAGCTAAGCAGAGATCATACGTGCTAGCTAACTTCTGCTTCAGATTACCGTTACGCAATTAAAGCTGGTCATAATTCTTTTACCGTTTAATTTATCTGGTAACCCAAGAGAGTGGACTATGAAAACCTTTTTTGAATGCATGGTCCTATACTTGATAGAAGATATCAAGCTGCGAGTGTGGTTTGATTCTGTGTCTGCTTGTTGAACCGATCTGCGTTGCGTTGCGTTGCTACTATGAACATATGTGTCTATGGTTGCTACACAGCAGATTTAGATATGTGCGTTCACGCTCGCCCTAAACACAAGGGCTACAGTTGTTTTCCGATTTTCCTTCACTGTGATGCTAAACATCATTATCATGGAAAAAGCAATATACAGATTATTTTTCAGCACTGTCTTTAAACGTTACAGGCTATCATGTCAACTTCTCCCGGCCTCATTCATTCGTTCGTATGGCAGTTACACTCAGCGAATCCTTGCAAGCTATTCTTACCTTCGTTGCTCAGTCCTTGATGCAGTAGATGCTAGATGTGGTTTAAATTCCCTTATGAGTGTATGCTTCGGCCCTCTAATAGCGATCGTAGCGCCATTGCGGATCGTTTTCAATATGGAGTGGAGTGAATCTGTTTTACCGCAGCATGTTCTGGCATTTAAATTAATAGCCTATGTGTTGGTTTAAAATGCGTCTCTTTCGTCGTCTCCTTGTCCTCACAGCATCTCGATGCTTGCTTGCTGCGGACCCGTGACGTGAGTACTCTCCAGAACTACCTGCCTGCGCGCGCGTCCACGATACAATCCACCCTCGCAACAGCAAGCCTCATGAACGCGCACTCTCTGTCCGACACACATCCCTCATCTTTCCCGACCCGCCCACTTGTTTGGCACGATCCCTTGAGATCATCATCATACCCCATAAAATGCACATGGTCATTTAACGCAATTGCAAACATTATCACAACAATATTAAAGATTATTTTATTAGCCTACATCTCATTATACTTGTAGCCTGTTCCTTTTGCAGAAATGAATAATAATAGTAGGCTATTAAATGTGTGTGTGTGTGTGTGTGTGTGTGTGTGAGAGAGAGAGAGAGAGAGCTTTGTTGTTTGGTGGATAAAGCTGTTGCAAAGTCTGCCGGTCCGAGCCTTGAGGCTGACCGCTTGCCAGATGGAAGGAGAAGCTCTCTGTGGTTAAGTGGATGGAGAGCAGCTTCCACAGATGCCTTGAGCTGTATGCAGTCGCACAACCCTTTGCAGTGCTTTGCGTTTGATGGTAGTGCAGCTTTCATCATACCATGCAGTGCACGTCCAGGTCGTCCCGTCTTCTGTGATGTTGAGGCTAAACATGAACTGAACTTGAACTTGATCTGGCTGACTCTCCAGTTCTACAGTAGGAGCCATTGATGATAGGGTCCAGCCTATCTTCTTTTCTCCTGAAGTTCACAATCAGCTATTTGGTCTTAGCAACACATAAAGAGAATTGTGGCACTCTCGAATCCCATTTTGAGCTGCTCATCCAGTCTGAAGGTAGCCTACACTGACTGAAATGTATGTAAACTGATTTTTATATTCTGTGTATTTTATCTGTCTTGTATGTGTGTATATGATCTTGAGTCTGCTAAATAAAGCTTCATCATCATCATCACTCATACAGGCCGTCTCTTTGTTGTTGATAAAACATCTCAGTGGTGAGCTATGCATGGCCATAAAGGTTTGGGTAGGCTATACAGGCAGAGGACAGGGCTCAGGACACAGCCATGGGGGGCACTTGTGTTGAGGGTCAATGAGGCTGAAGTGTTGGAGCTCATTCTCATTACCTGACGTCCACCCGACAGGAAGTTCAGGATCCTAGCACAGGCCAAGCATAGCCTAATAGCACATAGTCATATTTAAAATGTAGTCAAAACAAGCAGCTGACAGCGTGATTGACAACCAATGACTGTATGATAATTCATAGAATGATATTCATATGCTATTATTTTTATACACTTGATGACAACTTGTTACCATACAGAAAAAAAGAAATGAGCTATGCTGCATCTGCAGTCCACCTTTAATGTAATATGTGTATATCTGTCTATTGCACATTTGCAGACTAGGCTACTGTATATTGATCATAATGAGATTTTTCAAACTTAATTTGAAGAGAACACTTCTAAACGTGCCATCTGCACTGGGCTTACTCTTGAATTAAATGTTGTTAAACTTGCTCGAACCAACGTACAAAGAGAGGAGCGAGGTTTGTCTCGTTTTTTGAAGATCACAGTTTACTGTTCAGCTATCGATCCGACAGCAGCGTGAAAATCACTTGTATAGCAACTGACGCCTTCGTTGTAGGTTTGGATTGGCATCATGAACGCGCCCCTACAGAATTCTACGCAATGAGTGCTGTGGTGACGTATGTCAAAGCCGACCTATCCAGTCGCGCTTCTCTCTTCCCTATTCCATTTTCTGAAAGGGACATCCGTGCATGTCATCCGTTCCAGACTGCAATTTACTTGAAATTGGCAATGAGTCAGTTCGTCGATAAAATGGGAAAGACTTCGTCCAAAGTCTCATCTGGTCACTCGTGTCTACCGAGTCCGTAATTTCACCAGTTGCGGATTTCCCATAGCCATTCTGTCTTTGCAAAGTCACCAGAGCCCTCTGTCGCTTCTCTGCTACAGAATGCTCAGGCTGTTTGTTGTCTTGGTTCTAGTCGGATTGCTGTTAGCGTCCCTTGCCTCCTGGGTGATAGACAGCTATGATACGACTTTGCACCTGAAGCGGAGTTTGGGTCAGGTCAGCGCTGAAAATGCTGCTAAGGTCACTGGGCCCCCATATCCGGGTGGTGAACTGAATAACATATTTTGGTTTGTACAGGTGAGTTGCTAATATTACGTTTGTCTAATGTCAAAATGACATAACTGGCTAGCTCGATTGAATGATGATAAGGTAGTCTACAGCCATCGAAGTATTTTGCAGGCTACCGTAGGCTGCCACTCAAATTAAATACATTATTAGTTATAGCTAGACTGATGTAAGGCTGTTTAGTCTGGACCCAATCACAACGGGGTAGGCTACTAGTGTGCACTGTAAGTGTAGCCTTGATTGACAGAGATACGTTGGACTGGGTGTTTTAAAAGCTTCTGTTTAAAGTTTAACTAAGGTAGAAACCTTGTTGTCATCGCCTGCCATTCTGGCCGCATGTGAGACAGCGTTATTTTTGTGTGTGGCTGCCGCCAGTATGGATACTTGACACCTGTCAGTTGCTACATTGTAAGGCATTGTATGACTGAGCCTATACCCGTTTTTACCTCGATCGTGTCGCTCGACATGGTGGTTCGTGAAATCGTATGTTGCCTGGGATAAAACCTGATTTCTGTTCACCCACACAGGTATCCGACATTCATATCAGTCGCTTCCGTGACCCACGCCGTGTTCCAGATTTTGAGAAGTTTTGCACTGAGACTATTGATGTGATCAAACCTGCTCTTGTACTTGCAACAGGTGAGGATCAGATAGGCCTACATTTTTCTCCGTCACCTATTACATCCATTAGGCTGCATAAATAATGGACTTATGTCTGAAGTATGTCCATAATCCAGAATTTAGATGAATCCTTTAATGTTTAATATTAATTTAAGGTGACCTGACGGACGCAAAGACAGAAAGTAAAGTGGGTTCCCTTCAGCATGAAGTAGAGTGGCAAGCTTACCACAATGTTTTGAAGAGGTCACATGTCATGGAGCGCACCAAATGGATTGACATCCGAGGAAACCATGGTGAGTGGGAAGCTGTTGCCTCATAATTATATTTCATTCAATCACTAATAGCATTCTTAGGCAACATACTCATATATCTGATGTTAAATTTATAAGAGAAGTTGAGCACGTTGTTCCGCAAATGGTTCACAACAGGGAGCGGATAACGGTAGATCATGCCAGGAGTCACCATAGAGTCAGCTAATGTTGTGAGCACAGCCCAAATCTTGCCATCTCGTGTAACTTCAAGATACTGATTGATAGGCATTGATATCTTGGATCAGGAAGAGATTGCACAGGCTGTATGTCCACTGCTGCCACTGACTCCAAAGTATGGAGACTATGTAGTTGATGTTGTTATAAAATGGCCTCATTACTGCCGCCACTGACTTTCCAAAGTATGGAGACTATGTAGTTGATGTTGTTATAAAATGCCCTCATTACTTATTACCCCACACTGTCTTCTTCAGATGCTTTCAACATTATTTCTCTGGAGAGCGTTAACAACTACTACAGGTCAGTGGATACGCTTCCCTGCATCACTTGGTTCAATCTTGTTGACATGAATTAGCAGGTTCCATTTAAGGCTTTTACATTAGATTATTACTCCCATAATAACTCAAATATGACTGTTGTTTTTCGAAGGCAATCAGAGTAACATTAGCAGAAAATGCTCCAAGCTTAGTGTGGTTTATTGTTTCCATTTTAATGGCAAATGGCTTTTGAACAAGTCATTTCTTTGTCCTGTAATTCTGTTCTAAACCTCTAATTCTGTAATTGCAGATCAATATGAGGGATGTTTCTTTGTGTTGCAAAACTGTTTATTCTCTGTGTTTGGTTCGCCAACTTAGAAAGTACTCGGCAGTACAGAAGGTGGGATCATTTCACTACATCCACAAGACTCCATTTGGCAATTACTCCTTCATCTGTGCCGATGCCACCCTCACCCCTGGACCCAAGAGGCCTTATAATTTCTTTGGCATTCTTGGCGAGGTAAGGAGTTAGTAAGATACAGTATCTGCAAGTTATGTCGGCAATAGACATAATGCTACTGACTGGAATATTTTTTTAATTTTGATTTTTTTAGAAAGGCTCCAGTTTGAGTTATTCCATTTTGTACTCTGAGTAATGCTTTCCGTTTTTTCTGGAAAGCCAAGATAATGTTAGGGATAATGTTAGGGTGTAAGATTACTGTTCCACTCTTAAGTGCACTTTTAAAGACTTGATGACTTTATTGATTGGGGAACATTTCTTGTTGAGACTGGAAATGACTGTTGAAATTGAAATGTATTTGCCTGGCGCTTGCTCAAAAATTATATTCCATCCGTAACCATTCTGTCAGGACCAAATGAAGCAGCTGGCGGCATTCCAAGCAGAGAGCGACAGTAGCAACCAGACCATCTGGTTTGGTCACTACACCACCTCCACCATCATCTCTTCCTTCCCTGGCATCAGGGACTTGATGAGGTGACCACTCACAAAACTATTTGCATTCACTTGCTCTGCAAGAATCAAAAGAGTCTTTCACTTGAATTGGAAACCAAACAATCAATCAATCAATTAATCAGTCAGTCAGTTTGTCAATCAATCTGTCAGTCAGTCAGTCAAGGTCAACTCCCAGTAGCCATTTGGATAGCATTAAATCCTACCACTTTCATGTTACGGTTACAGGTTTCACTGCGTTATTTTATAATATAATTTTGTATTTAATTTAATATGGAGCGATGGTACATGTATTTAGCAGTTGATCTAAGTTTGATGTCCAAAATGATAATATTGCAGCTTTATACGTCACTCCCTGCTTCTGATTCCTACTTCCTATTTTCCGTACCCTCTCTATAGTTCGGCTGTGGCATACCTGTGTGGGCACCTGCATACCCTGGGTGGACTGATGCCAGTTCTGCACAGCAGGCATTCGTCCGGTACTCTGGAGCTTGAGCTTGGGGACTGGATGGACAATCGCAGGTTCGAGAGGATTAGTGTCCAGTGCTTCAAAAATCTTTCTAAAAGTGAAGACATGCAAAAAACATTGACTACAAACAAAAGGTCTAAGTAGCAAAATGCCTCTTGTCCGTTGGTATTTTAGATATCGCGTGCTGGCTTTTGACCATGACCTGCTGAGTTTTGCAGACCTCAAATTTGACGATTGGCCTGCAGTGATCATCACCAACCCCAAGGAGGCGCTGTATATGAAGCCCGGCGTGGAGCCTCTGGAACGCATTCGCAGCTCCACACACATCAGGTGTCTCCTCTGTGTGTGTGTCTTTTTTTACCCTTCACGCCTCTCCCTGGCCAGACCTTCTCCATATGTACATAAACCCCCTACACACACACACACACACACACACACACACACACACACACACACACACACACACACACACACACACGTTGAGTGTAGGTCTCAGATAAGATGAACGTTAGTCTCATAAGACGTCATTTCACCCCTTGTTCCTTGTTGGTGTTCCCTGGTGCTGTTTTGAATTATCGTCAAGCATCCTACTCACATACGTTCTCCTGTCTTCTCTGGCCCCTACAGGATCCTGGTGTTCTCTGTGGCCCCCATTAGAGAGGTGCATGTCACTGTGGATGGCGCTCCCTGGGGGATAGCCTACCCAGTCGGAGGTCCACTTTACGTGGTGCCCTGGGACCCCTCACTCTTCAGCAGTGGCTTACACACTATATCCGTGGTGGTGGAGGTGAAAACGTCTCTCAGTTTTTGCTTTTCTTTGTCGACTGATTATTTGTTTTTGAAGATTTTTTTTTTTTTTTGTGAAAAACTGGAATGCCAAATCTTACAGTGATTTTATCCAGGGAATGTGGGTACAAATGTGGGCAGCTCCTCTGCTGCTGATTCCTCAGCTGTTAAATCTAGGGCAGCACTTGTTTGTCCGTAAAGCTCTGCTCCTGTGCTGTGTGTTAGGATGCAGCAGACCGTGTGAAGGTTCGAGAGCAGCAGTTCACCCTGGAGGAGGACCTGACGCCCAGTTTTGGCTTTGTCCAGTCCTTTATTCTTCTTACTGACCACTACATTCTGGTACAAGAGCTTTGTTGCAATAGAAAAGCAGTGTTGTTATGTATTCACAACCCTAGCCAAGGTTCAAAATGCAAACTGCAAATTGCTTATCACTGAAAAAGCATGCTGCATACATTTAAGGGTTTCGGAGGGTTGCCTGGAGTATATCCAATTATCCATACAATAGGAAAATCAATTAAAGTTGTAAGAATGTAAAACATCCCCTCCACCATTGAGATGTTTTTTTTTGTGTGTGTGGTGGCTTGTAGGGACGTCTTGGATTTGTGACACTGGTGCTGCTCAATGTTGGTCTTCTTGTGGTGTTCCGATTCCAGAGTGTTCCGGTCTGCAGAGGTGAGGCAGCAACAAATGTCTAAATCAGCAGTTACTAAAGACAAAAGCCACAACTCCTCTACAATCCAGATGACAAAACCACTCTTCCACCTATTACCATCTGGACACTATATATAATATAACTCTTTTTACAATCACTAGGTTCAACATATCAATGCAAGTTCATTATTCCATAGGTATTATGTAAACTGTAGTAATGACCTACGGACCGACAGATTTGGTCTCAGAACAATGCTTTTTGACTAATTAATGCCAC
Organism: Alosa sapidissima; assembly: GCF_018492685.1. Taxonomy (NCBI): domain Eukaryota; kingdom Metazoa; phylum Chordata; class Actinopteri; order Clupeiformes; family Clupeidae; genus Alosa; species Alosa sapidissima. The sequence continues at coordinate 14,984,937 of NC_055975.1, forward strand.
CATAAGAAATTAGGAAATGTGTTTTGTTGGCGCCTTAATCACTTCATCTTGGATGTATTTGTGCTCCTCAGGGGTCTTGTCTCCAGTGTACACATCTTTACACCTCGTCAGCAAAACAGACCTATTCTACTACTCTCTGCTTCTCTTCAACTTGTGCACAGCAATAGGTGAGTACAGAGACCAGAGTTATGAGCTTGTGGGCCACAAGGTAGCTGAGATTGATGAAGTGTAAACCAAAGCTGATAACAGAGCAAGTCATTGTCAACTAAGTGAATTTGGCTAAATGAAAGTCTGTTAGTCCTCTCAAGACCGATTGGTAGGCAGCAGAGATGAGTGGAAAACTGCTACCTTCTCGTCTTTTGTGACAACAGTTTTTAAGCCTAATGTTGTTGTCCAGTGTGTCCAGTGTCCAGTCTTTGATAAGATAAGATAAACCTTTGGTTCTATTTGCAGGTCCCTGGTTCATCGGTGAGGTGATTGACGGTCAGAGTGGTGCTTGTTTTGCGTATGGAGTGTTTGTTGATGGATACTTCCTGGAGGGCAGCCTCACCTACGTTGTTGGAATTCTCCAGGTGAGAAAGTCTGGCCAAGCCATTCAGCCCCCATAGACAACACTGAGATTGTGGTGATTTGCTATTTATTGTGATTTTGTATTTGTTTATCCACACAAAGTGTTTAACCTGCTGCTGAGTTAATATACAAGTGTGTGCAGGGATACTGTTTTCGGGTTTATGTGGCCTTAGGCTGAAGAGATCTTTTTTGACTGAAGATCCTTTTTTTTCCACAGTCGTTTTTTGGACCTTTTTGCATCTTGCCTTTTTGCGTTTTTTTTCCGAGGCTACCGCTTACCGCCTCCTAGTGGCCTGACTAAAAATAGGCTATATGGATATATATACTGCTTTTGTGGTTGTTTGTTTGTTTGTGCGTTGTGTTCATATGATGTGTCCTGAATAATGTATACATTTTGAACACACCTGCTTGAATCATATTTCTTTAAGTCTTCTTAGTTAAAGCCATTTAGTGTTTTGTGGTGATTATAAAGCCATTTAGTTATTATTTCTTAATTTTAGTTTAATTTCACTCTGTCTGAGTGGTGGTGGATAAATCCACCTGGTGCTCAACCGTTACGCTACCCCACTACCGCCACAACACTGTGCATCTCCCATGCAATAGGATTAAGTAGATGAAGTTACCTGAAACCTACAGTAAGTAATAATGAAAATATTTTTTACAGACAGCTCTTATCTAGAGACTCACTTCTTTAAAAAATAAAATATTTGTCTCTCATAACACTTACCGTATCCCCGGCCCCCCCCTCTCTCCACAACAGCTGGTCTTCTTCAACATCCCCCTGAACTGCTACCTTTGCTGGAGCCTCCACCTGCGCTACCGTGGCAACTCCCTGGGCTCGCACCTGTGCCGGCCGGGCTGCCGGCGCTGGGTGGCGCTGGTGCACCTGGGCATGCTGGCGCTGTTGCTATGGCAGGCGTACTCCTGCTACTTCCTGCTGGAGGCGTACGGCGCGCTGGCCTTCGTCCTGTCGCCTGTGCGCACCTGGGCGCTGCTGCTGAGCCTCCTGCTGATCTACCGCGCCTGGAAGGGCCCCATGCCACACCTCCGCAGCGACAGCAAGGCCAGCTTGGCCTCGTGACCCTGCGCTAGCGCCAACGCTAGCGGGGATTTTGATACTGTACAATAACGTGTTCGGGTTGGATTTTTTCTTTTTTTTGTTACTAAAAGATTGCTATTATTTCAGATGTTCGGGTGCCAATTTTTTTTCTCTCTCTTATCTATATTCTCCCCCTCTCTCTGACACAATACCTGCATTTATGTTTACCTCATTATGTGAAAAAGAAGAACATTATATGCCGAGAGAAACCCAGTGGAGAAGAGTGGTAGCTCAGAACTGACTTTTGTTTGTACTGTGAATGGTTCCCGTGCTGCTGAGCTCTCGGTCTGGTGACCAGAGCTTGATCATTTCTGATGATTCCAGGGTTTAGGGTTTAGGTTTAGCTGTTGACAAATTATACCTCTCCAGACGAAATGTTTAACTGATAGGTGTCTACTCCTCCTCTGCTAACCAATGCCATTAGTCCGGCCAGTTGGGCCTGTACCCGGTGCCAAGACATGGCCAACACTGCCAGTCAACTCCTCTGACAATCTCCCCACTACACACTTTTCTGTCTTTCACCCTTTTGGCACTTTCAAAGAGTTCCTTGAATCATCACACAACCCTGCAAGACAAATCAGTGGACAGATCACATATATCTGATCAATGTCTGATTCCTATACTCAAATGGCAGCAATTCTATTTTTTTTTTTTTAATTATTATGAGAATTATTTCATTTTCAAAAATTGGAATCAATATTTCATTATTTTGTGCTTTGATTGTGATCTGTATGACAAATTGAAAGAAAAAAAAAAAAACCTTTGAATTTGCAGTGTTTCTGTTTAGGCCATTTCATCAAGAGGGTATTGATGTTCTATGTCCCTAATCATTCTCCCTTAGCACAGATATTGCCATGTGCCGTAAGAGTAATGGTGTGGGGTAAAGCCTTATCCTAGTATGGCATTCCTATTCTTAGACTCTTTCTTAAACTTTAGAGGAGGCTCATATTTCATGTGTTAAGAGTGTTGTTGTATTTTCTTTAATCAGTGAAATGATTCTTCAGGCCTTACACGCTACAGCTAACTGCCAAGTTACTTAATTGCTTTCATTGGCAACTCTACATTTAATTTAAGCTTTTACATCTTGAAATGGGACTATAAATGAATGCTTTAAAATAACCACTATGAAGATCAGTTAGATGAATATGAACATCAAAGTTCAAGTTAACCAAGTGTTAAAATAATCTACCCTGAGGAATATTTATCCTTTTCCGCATAAAAAAAGTTAAGCAGACAAAATTCAAATTTAGCCAACATACTGTATTCAAGGGAAATGCTCACTGCTTTGTGCGGATGAGCTGCGGCGACAATGTAGCAAATTTGTTTCATGCTGATTTCTAAAAGAATATCTGCTTCCTTTTGCACAAGGTAAAGATAGACAATTTCTTTTTTGAAGGTTTGGTTGGCATGGCTCTGAATGAATTGTGGGGGAAAATGCACTATTAGGAAGCAAGCAGGACAGAATGGGCATTCAAACAAAGGATCTCCCTCCATTTTGAAAAGAACCTGTGTTGCTGCATTCACCTGGTGACACTTGGCCAGAGTATGCACAGTGAAGCATTGTCTAGCTCCCCCTCTGCATGGGGTAGGGTGAGCAGTCAGGTCTTTTCATTCTTTATTTGCAGTTTTTTGCTGTTTTATGTCTTTTTAGTCTTTTCAGTTGGCATTTCTGCTGTCTCAGGAATGTAGATGCGATCACTCAGATATCTGTTGGCAGTCTAATAGATGTTAATGTCTAATGGAAATCAAATTTGAATTGTGGGACTGTAGTTTTTCTCCAGCTTTTTAAAGAACATTTTTAGACATGTTATAATTCATTATGGTAATACGAATCATGGGCATGGAATTACATTCAGGTTTGATTTGTGTTTGTTAAATGTGACTTGTGGTGATGAATGCAATTATGAATGTTTTAATTGCTATATTTTTTTAAAAGAAAAAAAAAAAGTTTGGTTTGATCTTCCATCTTTCTTTAGGTTTATGCTTTCATTTTTTTATGAACACTGGATGAACATACACATTTATGTTTTTGTAACTTTATTGTGATGAGAATAAATGGGTTTTGACCACCAATTTCCTTATTGAGCTTTTCTGTCTCTTCTTGGGATGTGTAGTGAGAGAATGACTCTTCCCTGACACAGTGGGAGAGACTGTAAGACTGGTGAAACTGGACAGCAAAGGAACATTCTCAATGTATTTTTGAACAAACGTGTGTGCCACATGAAGGTAACTGTAATACTGTCTTTTTTATCATCATACTCCACTACAAGCAGGTATGACTCCTTGTAAAACATATCTATAACTTAGCACCATTTGATATGTTCTGATCAGAATCAATAGTATGACTTAGTGAGGTGCATTTGGCTCTGGAAGTACGCACGAGTAGTGCCCTCTAGTGGAACACCATGACCACACGTTAAAGATTAATTCATGAATTCATGAACAGAGCAGAAACAAGAATCAAGCAATGTTAAGTTGATCATAATATTCTGCTTAGTGAGAATTTATTTATTTATGTATGTATGTATGTAAATCTGCTTTTCCATTCCGTTAAATTCAAATACACACCTTTTCTCCACACCTGCAATATGGGGAATCCTTTAAGGCAGATGCATGCCAAAGAACATACTATAAAAATCAACTTAGAATTCAGTTTAATCAAAAAGCTTTAAAGAACTCTGTGAACCATTAGAATCTCACAAATATGACCGGTTGGTTTTGCCACTAAATTATTGCCATTGCATTTCAGGAGGGTAACATATCCAGTGTTGGCTAAACTGCACTGGCTTCCTGTGGAACACAAAATTAATTTTAAAATGTTGCTTTTTGTCTACAAAGCTTTACATGGCTTAGGTCCTCAATATCTCTGTGATTTTTTAAATCCTTACTGTCCTCCTAGACCTCTTCGATCATCTTCCAAGTGTCTTCTTTGTGTTCCTTCTGTTTTCCTTAAATCTAAAGGTGACAGAGCTTTCTCTGTCTATGCTCCCCAGCTCTGGAATAGCCTTCCTGATGATGTCAAATCCTGCCCCACTGCTTTAAATCCAACTTAAGACCCTTTTAACACTCCCTGACCCATTCACCTCTCCCCCAAATTTTCTTTTTTTCCTTTCTGTTATTTTAACTCCTTCATTGTGCTTTACATAAACAAAGGCAAAGAGTAATATACATAAAGCATAAAAGGGCAATAGTTAAAACAATTGTTTAAAAAGTAAAGTACATAATATAATTAAAGAATAGAAAACATAAAAAGACACAAGGTAAATAATGAAATGACAGATGATAGGAAGTGCATTTGATCAGTTAGCAGAAGGCGTCTGAGACTAACTAACTTTGGTCTTAGATTTAAAACTGGCTACAGTTGGGGCCTTTTTGATGTCATTCGAAAGATTGTTCCAGAGCTGCAGACCTGAGAGGTCTGGAAGGTGAGTACACCAAAAGAATTTATGTTAGGTAATTAGAGCCTGTTCCATTCAGCGATTTATAAACAAGCAGTAGTGCTTTAAAGTAAATTCTGTGACGGAAGCCAGAGTAGGGACTTAAAGTATTAGAGTAATGTGGTCAGTTATTTTAGTTGTGTTTTACAAAGTGTTTTATAAAACTGTTGATCTTGTGCATTAATGATTTATAGCTTGTGTAATCAGGGACTCTGAGCAGTTAGGGAAGTTTCCATAATTATTTGAATACAAACATATTGTATCTCACTTCCTTATGCTCATGACATTAGCTTTTTTGGACAGTGAATACACACAGAATAAGCATATAGACTATGCACAAACACACACATTTAATACTAATTGCTGATAAATGGAATATTGAAATGCCTATTTGATGTTCCACTGGCTAATTAAGTAAGCAAGTTTATTTTGTTAACTGAAAATAATTACAGTAAACCAACTATTCTTTTTCAGTATAGTACACATGTACACACAGAACACAAGAGTACATTTGAAGTTTATGCTACCTATTCTGTAACATATCAGTATGACAAGAGTACTTTTGAAGTTTATGCTACCTTTCTTCACTGAGACTAAATTGGTCTTTCACAAAAGTAACTGTATCTTGCAGTACAAATGTTGTCATTCCAGTTTTTCAGGGAGGTAGCCCTATGGAGGATCTCTACACAGTGCTCATTTCCGTTAAGGTTATTTGGCTCTCCCTCATTCCAGTACCTAGACATTACCAAGAGAAGGAAATATGTGTTTAATTTTATAAACACTATTCTAAAGGCTTGCAACAAAACTATTTAAAGGCCCACATGTTTGTCAGGTGTGTATGATAATGGTTTTAAGACAACATTTTATTCATGAAATGTATAATCATTCTAAAATGTTGATTATAAGAACTTAAATCTAAAAAATAACCTTTAATCCATTCTCTGTGAAATGCCAGTTTAGTGACCTACCCAGTTTCCAGCAATTTGCCATCTAACCATTTCCATGTTCCCTCCACATCAGTAAGACCGATCCACCCTCTTTTCTGGATTCCTGCCATAAATACCTGCCATGGACATGTCAATATACACAGCCAAATCAACAGTACTCAGTTAACTCGTTAAGAGTGATTTTAACTCTACTCTGAGTTCATATGTCCCATTTGGTTGAGACATATGAATCACTCTGACAATAGTTGAGTATGTAAAGCTTGCTACTCTCATTCACTTACTGTTTTAGGTTTTTGGAATTTCACAGTTCAAATTCTACACTTGTGATTTTACTGTGTACAGCCAGGCCCATGATCAATTAACTTATGGTGTTCAGTGGACCAAGCAGTACCATAACAATGAAAAATTAAGTCACATAAAAATACAGGAACTTGATTTATAGAAGAAACAGTGCATTTCAACCAACTTATATGCTGCATGCGTGAATTTATTGAGTCTTCTATTTTCCCCTGTGTGTTTGTCGCTCACCTGTTCCTCCTCGCTGTCAATAATCACCAAATGCCCCCCTAGATCCATGCAGTGTTGTTTACCATCACTCCAAGTTGTCTGATCATTAGAAATGTAGTAAAAACTGTTACCAAAATGTCTCCAGCCTTGAGGAATCTCTAAAATGAGAAATAAAAAAAAAAGTGTGAGTTCTACTGGCAATGCAAAGGCCTAATATTATATCAGTACCAATGACATATAGGGCAAGTGAGGTGTTCTTCATTTCATCTTTTAATTAATTTATTCTACAACTGTTATCTTAACTTTGCACTTGAATAAGCTGAAATCCCACATTCAGGAAGTCTCACTGAAAACATTAATTACTCAGTCACATAAGTATCATGCGAGAATACTCACGGATGGCGTTAAGCAGCTTCTCTTTCTCAGCAATCAACTTTCTGTTTTTATCCATCAAATCATTCTTCTCTGCTGTCAAATTCCTATTTATGTCACGTAGCTGATGATTTTCTTGGCTCACTTGTCCTTTTGTAATTTCCAGTTGGTTTCTCTCTTTGGTTAGGTTGGTGTTTCTTTCTTGGAAGAGGTCCCTCTCTTTGGTCAAGTTGCTGTTAGTTAATTGCAGTTGATCTCTTTCTTTGGTTAGGTTGGTGTTTCTTTCTTCGAAGAGGTCTCTCTCTTTGATCAAGTTGCTGTGCAGGAGGTCCATATTCCTTTGTAGCTGGTCTGTCTCTGCGGTGTGTTTGGTAACCATCCATATGATGACAGCCAGCAGGAGAACACACAGCAGCCCCAGACTCACTACAGACACTCCGCAGCATTTGACTTCTATGGTACCAGCTCCTAGAGTTAACAATTTTATATATGATAAGATTATTGAATATATATATATATATCAACTTCATTTAAAACATAGCAACAAAGTTGAACTACATTGGGCAAAAATAAAGAATACAAAGATAAATCTTCAGGGGGGAAATCACGTACCTGGAAGCTCTCTATTTCCCCTTTTTCTCTGAGTACTCATCTGAGCTCTGCTTGTTTCCTGATTAGCATAAATATTTTCATCATCATCCAAATGTATTTGATTTGGATTACCTTCATTATAATTTCCATATATATCTCCAGAATGCTCCATCTGTGCTCTACTGAATACTGTAAGTTCAATGGTAGATTCTTTCTCCTCCTCTGTATAGGCCTCGTCTATATTCTCATTAATGTATGATGGTAGATTACACATTCTCAGTGGTGTCTACTAACATCACACAGGAAGTCACACAAATACAAGTTACGCCTTCAAGTATGGACTTGTATGGTAGATGTAGCCTACCCAATTGTTTTTTCCCACATACTTACACACTCTTTCTGATACAAAATATAATTTTCTAAAACCTCTACACACAAGTCACAAACCTACTAACAAATGAAAATGCAAAAGACTGAAGGCACTTTTCACTTCAGTTACAAAACAATTAATATTTATTGAAGAAGGTAAACATTGATATCTATGAAACACTGCAAAATACGGTTTACGAAACACTGTCTATCAGCCTTTGCTTTCATGGACAGAATGCATTCTGTAATCTGCTGACTCAAGGAATCTGGACAAAAATTATTCTGTGCAAACAGATGAATATGGGGTCCGTGTATGATTCGTTCATTTGTTTTTCCATTTAAAACCAACAATACAAAAATGAAAATGCACTTATTTTTTATATCCGTTTATGAAACCAAAATGAAAAAACATGGATATTTTATTTTTAACATTTATTTTTCGATTTTGTACTCAAAACAAAAATGGACAAATCGGGTAACAAGACAAGCTCTCATGTTCCTTCAATCGTTTTGTTTACTTGCTAGAGCACAATTGGGGTGACCCGGAAGTCACCATTCACATACATAAACAAGTCACACACACACGTAAATACATCCACACGCACACCCACACATGCACACACACAGGCACGCACACACACACACACACGCGCGCACACACGCACACGGACACACACACACACACACACACACACACACACACAGAGATAAACACACACACACATAAACACACACACACATGCCCCCACAAACATGCAGGCAAGCAGGCACACGCACACGCACACGCACAAACACTCCCACACACACACACAAACACACAAACATACACACACACACACACACGCTCACCCCATTACCCCCACATACACACTCACAAGCGAACACACACACACACACACACGCACACACACACACACGCTCACCCCATTACCCCCACATACACACTCACAAGCGAACACACACACACACACACACACAGAGAGAGAGAGAGAGAAGCACAAATATACACAAAAATAAACACACACTATGCATATACTCATTTACACACAAAAGTTATAAGAGTAGGGACTGGAGTTGGAGATGGAGACAAATTGACAAACATGGTTTATTTTTGCAGAGCGAAATAAACCATGTGAAGGCAAACAAAACAGTAATGGTAGCGGTAACACGTTGAGAATTTTGCCGTGGTTTACCGTTAACCGTCACATCCCTAGTTCGGACCAATCAAATTGTTTAGGCGGGCTTTGTACAACGATGGACAGATGAGCAACAGTGCCTCGTCTATCACGTCACCTGAGCACAGTTAAATTGATTTTGTCACTAGAAGCTAGACATTTAGATTCCGCTATCGCGTCTGTTGTACAACATATTGACAGTGCAATAATAAAAAAAAAACGACTAGAAAACAATGTTAAGGCATTTGTGGAGAAGAAGAATGGTTCGGGTGTTCTTCGTACAGCTCACTAGCCTGGCGAGCCAGACCCACATTAAAATGTAGGGTCTGGGCACTCACCGTTCGCAGTGCTCAGTCCGAGGGGCGGGATAATCAGTTGTCTTTCAAATTCCCTCTGCACGCAATAGGACACATTAGGATATTTGTTTTCAAGTAGCAGGGAATTCAAGCCAAACCGTTGCAACTCTGCCATCAATCATTATGTTAAGCCCACCAAACGACTCTATACACGATTTCAATGCCTGATTAAGTTTCGATTTCTGGAGCTCACAAGCCAACGGAGAGTTGCTAGACTAGCCCTGGGGCGCTAGGGGCGCGTCTAGATTTCTAGGCTAACAGCTCACGGTATGCTATTTCGTTGCTCTAATTGGTTAGGTCGATCCAATTGAGTGTTAAGGCATTTTCCCATCGGTAAAACACGCCTCAAAACGCCTAAAACACGCGGGTACCGGTAAATCACGCCTCTTTCATTAGGCCGCCATGATTTCGAACTTGCGCGCTGTGGGTGTGACAGAAGAGGGAATGGGAGAATACGCGTAACACATAAGTGCGTAACTGAAGTGCATAAAAAAGCTTGTAACGTGAGTTTTAGACACTAATGGGAGAATTCTCCCCTTTGTTCTTTGTGTTTCATAATGTTGTTCTCCACACTGTTTTTTTAGTGTGAGAGCTCAGTTGCACATTTTGATTTTGTTATTTGTTATCATGTAGGTTGGCTAATTAAACATGATGCCTGGAATCAGGGATGGATTACTGCACGGGCCTACCGGGCCCAGGCCCAGGGGCCCAAAGGGTCAGGGGGCACTGAAGCCCAAACCTTTGCATGGAATTATTGCCTCAATATCAACAAATCAGGATGCAGGCTATGAATCTGATTGAATTTAGTATTGGCCATCCCCAAAATGCACCAGAATACAGGAAATCACATCAAACAAATTAAACAATTTCAGGGATTTAATCCATCCCTGCTGTAGGGGGGTACAAAAGATTGGCCCTTTTGTAGGCCGTGGAAATGGTGTCTACAATCCAGTGAGCCAATCTTTGTTTGGAGAGAGGTTTGGCCCTAATGCCCTCTCTGTGACAGATGAAGAGCTGTTCCTGTTGTCGAAGGTTGTGCGTTGCAGCAACGTAAGCTTTCAGAGCCTTAACAGGACATGAAGCCTCTGAGCTTCAGTTGAGGAATGTGGTGGCAGGTAAAATGGCGATGTAGATAAGGTCTGAACAGCATGTGTTGACGACACGACCCTGGGAAAAAAAATATGTTTGGCCGAAGCACTGCCTTAGATCCATCCTGTGAGATGGATAGGCAAGATGGGTTCATGCTGAATGCTTGCAATTCCCACATTCTTTTGGCTGACACCACAGCAAGGAGAAATACAGTTTTCAGTGACAGTTCCTGTTTCCAACGAGTCCAAAGGTTCAAACGCTGGATTCATCAGTGCATTGACCACCACATCCAAACGCCAGGAAAGACGGCCCTGGGAGGTTGGAGTCTGCGTGTCTTTTCATGAACCGGGAAATGAGGGTGTGCTCCCCAACAGAAATTCCCTCTATGTTGTCGTTCCCCGCTGACATTGCCGCCACATAAACCTTAATTGTGGATGCTGCTCTCCCAATGTCCACGAGACCATGTACGAAGTCCTAGATCACTGAAATGTGGCAGAAATATGAAGACATCCAGTAGTCCCAGGCTCAGCCGACTTTTTAGCCCTGATCCACTCTTTTGACCTCAAACTGGTTCAAAGCCCACCTACTCACAAAGCTGGCAAAGAGCTTGACTTGATCCTCACTCGGAACTGCAGCACAGACACCCTCATGGTGACGCCTCTCCATCTTTCTGACCACTTCTTCATCCAGTTCAACGTCAGCCTGACAGAACAGCCTCCGGCTCCTCAGCCGATGGTCACATTCCGCCGCAACATCCGCAACCTGTCTCCAACCCACTTTTCCTCTGTGGTTGCCTCCGGTCTACCTTCACTCAACACCTTCTCCTCTCTGGAGGTCAATGAGGCCACAGACTCGCTCTGCTCCACACTGAGCTTGTGTCTAGACGAGCTGTGCCCTCTTACCACAAGGCCAGCTCGATCCAAACACTCTCATCCTTGGCTAAATGATACCCTCCAATCGCAGCGCACCAAACTCAGAGCCGCGGAGAGGAAATGGCATGAATCCAAACTAACTGATGACCTCAAAAACTACCAGACACTCCTAACCTCCTTCTCAGCCAGCATCACTGCTGCTAAGACGGCTTTCTACAATGACAAAATCAACAGCGCTACAGACACTCGAAAACTTTTCTCAACCTTCAAATCACTACTCAACCCTCAGCTGCCTCCTCCTCCATCCAGCCTTACTGCGGATACCCTTGCTTCATTTTTTACAAACAAAGTGGCGGCAATCAGCAGTCAATTCTCTACATGCCCACAAAACACATCAGACACTGCACTCCTACAACCTCTAGGGGCTGCTGGAACATCTTTTTCAGCATTCGCGCCTCTCTCCGAGAGTGAAGTAGCTAGACTCCTGACATGTAGCCGACCTACCACATGCTCGTTGGACCCTATACCTACGAGCCTACTTCAGTCCATCAGCCCGACCATCGCACCAGCTATCACACATGTTACCGAACAATTTTTATAGATTTAACTAAAGCATTTGACCTTGTCAATCACTACATTCTTTTAGATATACTTCATGCCATTGGTCTCTCTAAACAAGCTCTTTGCTGGTTCAGCTCTTATCTAATCTTATTAGCATGGGGGGGGGGGGGGGGGGGGGGGCGCTATTTTTTCCCTTAGCGGCGGTCATAATGAGTACAAGGATGTGGTAGAGTGTGTGTCTGCCTGATAAAGTTAAGATAGAAAAAGGATGTTCATTTAAACTTAGCCTATGTATATCCAAACACCAATGAGCATGATTTGAAGGTATCAAAATGTTGATCAAATGTCATAGCAACAACACCAACTGGAAATAAATGCATTTATTTTAAACGTTAAATGTTTAAATGTTTTTTTTTATTGTTGCAGTAGTATATTCAGCCAACACATGTCTAAAGAGGCCCTCCATTTCATTTACTGTTTTTGACAACTGTTTTCGCATGTTTTTTTTTTTTATTTAAAAATATTTTTTGGTATAGCAGTGCAATGCCAGAGCCGGACAGTAACGGACTATATTTACTAGTACAGTACAGTACTTGAGTACAATTCTGAGGGATCTGTACTTTACTCGAGTATCATTTTTGGGGAGTACTCATGACTTTACTCAAGTACATTTGAGAGGCAAGTATTGTACTCTTTACTCCACTTAATTTCTATCCATAACCGTGAGTACCCGTTACTTCAAAAAAAAAAAGGAAAAAAGAAAAATCTTGGAAACCCTCAATTTGTTGTTTCCCTCTCAAACGTGATTGGATTGTGCAGGCGCCACTGATTGGGACAGCCTATCAGCAATCACCTTCAGCTTTCCGCCAAAGTCAACTCCATGGTCAGATTTAGATAAGAGACGAAACCATGGACGAAACAATGGATGAAGACGCAGAAGGTCCATCCCGGGAATATGCCAACCTGTGGCCCCACCTCGCCAGACTATTTCAATTTTCTGAACAAGTTAATGATTGTTGAAAATGAATGAAAGTTTTCGCTTCAGGTGTTTCAATTACAAAAAAGTATTTTGTATTTGAAATACGTATTTTAAATACATGTATTAGAAATACTGCCCATCCCTGGCAACATGGTAAAAAGATGAAAATGACTTGATTTTACTTTCAATTCCTTTTACATTCTCCAAGGTATTAACATTAACATTTTTCATAACTCCATGTAGGACGATTCTGTACATAAATGTAAGCACTGTGGCAGTAGTAATGCAATATTTAGAAAATGTAGGCTACTCTTGATACTCAAGTACTTAAAAAAAAAAAGTACTGCAGTACTTTTACTTAAGTAGACATCTGACTGTTGTACTTTTACTTGTACTTGAGTAAAATTTAGCAAAGGGTATCTGTACTTTTATTCAAGTAATGAACCTGTGTACTCTGTCCGCCTCTGTGCAATGCAAACATGGAAATGCATACAGACCAATAGCACACAAATGCAAACATACTACTTAAATTTAAGACCCAGAATTGTTTGCAGATAGCCTAGACCTATTTATTGGGATTTAGCCATCTGTTTGGAGTTCTGCAATAAACCTGTTGGAAGAACATTTTGGTGTACACATTTGGGGCAGCCGTGGCCTACTGGTTAGCGCTTCGGACTTGCAACCGGAGTGGTGCCGCTTCGAACCCCGACCAGTAGGCATGGCTGAAGAGGCAGGGGGAGATCTTAGACTATGGACCCTTTCAACAAGGTAAACACAAACAATGCTTGAACATTCTAGAACTATTTGGGCCCCAAGAACGCCGCTGTAGCTGGCAGCTCACTGCTCTGGGTTAGTGTGTGCTACACTTCACTTTGTTCACTGTGTGCTGTGTATGTTTCACTAATTCATGGAATGGGATAAATGCAGAGACCAAATTTCCCTCACGGGATCAAAAGAGTATACTTATACTTACTTATACTTTAAAGGTCCTCTAAGCGATGTTGGGTAACGTCACCTCTGTTGACATTCAAACAAAACAGAGAGCTAGCTCGCTACTCCCTCCTGTGCAATTGAAACTCTCCTAAACACGCATATCATTGGTGATTGGTTGGAACAGTTTACGTTTTCATGGTCCAAGCTATTTTATACAGTCTATGGGTCCAAGTTGTTTTTGTTGCCGTTTTTGGAGCCTGGGCTGGCCACAGACTGTTTTTTTTACAGTGTATTCCGGGCACAGGCAGCTAGCGGATGGTGAGGTTATGTTTGCTGTATGTGACAAAAAATGTTTGTCAGAATGTAGGGTGATGAATAAAACCACATCCAGCGTCTTAATATTTTAGTGGCCACATTCAACATTTAATTTCCATGCCTGGCACCCTTGAAACTAGATCAGGTTTTTCACAAGTACAAGTAAGCGCTCAGTGCACACCAGCAGTGTACTGACAGAAGTATGCGGTTTGAGACACAGCCATGGTTTGACTTTTGCAATAAATTCCCTTGAGATGCAATAGAGAAGGATCTGAAAGGAAGAAGCTGAAGAATATGGAAGTAGAAGTGAGGGAACAAGATTGGCAAGCATACATAAAACGAGTGGAGATAGATCAAGGGGGTAGACGAACATTCGGAAACTGTATCATGTATGGGAGGGTCTGAGGCTAATAGATGACCACCAAGAGTTAGCATTCCATTGACCCTCTTGTGTAAGGATGGTGTCTCTTTTTTTGGAAGTAATCTTTTCTTGGGTCAGGTTGTTGTTAGTAAATTGCAGTAGGCCCATATATGTAGCTGGTCTGTCTCTGAAGTGTGTTTGGTAACCATTCACATGATGACAGCCAGCAGAACACACAGCAGCCTCAGGCTCACTAGACACTCACCTTAGTGACAGCCGTTCCTACAGTTAACAAATACTTTTTGGACATCTTCAACATCAATCTATGTCCTCTTCATCGTCATCCAGTCTATGTCCTCTTTGACTTGGATGACCTTCATTCAAGGTCCTTCATTCAAGTCACCACCATATGATTGTACATTGAACATTTCCATATGTATCTACTGTAAGCCCTGTCTGTTCTGTACTTTTCGAGTCTGATTGCCACATAAACTACTGCACTTATATTACAGTGCATGAAAATACACTGTTCTGTCTGTCTTCTTCTTCTTCCTCTTCTTCTTCCCACCAAATTTCTGCATCTAATTCAGCTTCAACCGTTTAACGTAGAAACTTCGTTCAAACTTTGTAACGTAGGTCTTGAAAAGGACACTTGAGGAATGTATTTTTCGTTTTTGTAAACTTTATACTTTTTGAGATATTAACATAAATCAAGCTTTCCCCCCCCCATAGACTTTGCATTGGAACTATGACATCACAATGGGCTAATTGAAGGGGTGGTTCAGGATTTTGGACATATGACCTCATTTCCAAGTTTGCAAGTGTGATATTTATCAATGTTGACAGTTTTCAACACGTTTCATCCAGTCATTCTAGTTGCAGAGTTCGCAGGTGCTAGGCTAGCGCAAGTCACCAGTATGTGTTAGCCTGCCACTAAAAACAGTATTACCCACTCCACAGTACACCCGAGGCAAATAAATTATAACGCCAGACTATCGATGTAAATGTCTGTGTTGATCGTTTTATTTCTAACATTATTCTAGCTTTTTATTATACCTTGCTTATCAATGATCGCATTACATTTTGAGGAACTAGTTTCTCAGCAGCGGCGGAATTTTACTTGCGAAAACATAGTAACTATACAATCAACAATACAATCACTACAGTACTATCTGCTACTAACAGCTACTGCTATTACTGCTCGTTATTATTTAGCAACTAACTAATAATGAGCATGTGAACATTATGTTATGTTCAACTAAATCACTTTGGATATCATATCAAGCATTACCACAGACAAATGTTAATTACAGAAATAGGTAAAATAAGGAGTGAAATCCAGAAGGATCTTTTGAATTGAAATCATTGTGCTTTCTCACAAATATAACTTTTTGCTGTTATACTCCCGTTTTTCCCGTGTTCTCCCGTATTTCAAGGTCATCTCCCGGCACCCTCCCGTTTTGTTATTTCTCCCGGAAAACTCCCGTAATTTGCATGGCTATCAAACTTCATTTTAAAATCATTGATCCATTTATTTTTTCTAGGTTGCCAGATTGTGTATGAAATACACCCTACACATACACGATCACTTAGTTTCAATTTCAACCGTTTTGTCATAGGCTAAAACCTGGCAACCCAAAACCCAAATAAGGAAGCGGGTGCCGACTGCGCAGCCTGAGTCTCGCCGTAAGCAAGCGGGCTAGTTGAATGGCCTACTCTAGAACTAGCTGTTGTGAAGTTGTTGTTGAATTTAATTGATTAACATTAACATTTTTCATAACTCCATGTAGGACGATTCTGTACATAAATGTAAGCACTGTGGCAGTAGTAATGCAATATTTAGAAAATGTAGGCTACTCTTGTACTCTTGATACTCAAGTACTTTAAAAAAAAAGTACTGCAGTACTTTTACTTAAGTAGACATCTGACTGTTGTACTTTTACTTGTACTTGAGTAAAATTTAGCAAAGGGTATCTGTACTTTTACTCAAGTAATGAACCTGTGTACTCTGTCCGCCTCTGTGCAATGCAAACATGGAAATGCATACAGACCAATAGCACACAAATGCAAACATACTACTTAAATTTAAGACCCAGAATTGTTTGCAGATAGCCTAGACCTATTTATTGGGATTTAGCCATCTGTTTGGAGTTCTGCAATAAACCTGTTGGAAGAACATTTTGGTGTACACATTTGGGGCAGCCGTGGCCTACTGGTTAGCGCTTCGGACTTGCAACCGGAGTGGTGCCGCTTCGAACCCCGACCAGTAGGCATGGCTGAAGAGGCAGGGGGAGATCTTAGACTATGGACCCTTTCAACAAGGTAAACACAAACAATGCTTGAACATTCTAGAACTATTTGGGCCCCAAGAACGCCGCTGTAGCTGGCAGCTCACTGCTCTGGGTTAGTGTGTGCTACACTTCACTTTGTTCACTGTGTGCTGTGTATGTTTCACTAATTCATGGAATGGGATAAATGCAGAGACCAAATTTCCCTCACGGGATCAAAAGAGTATACTTATACTTACTTATACTTTAAAGGTCCTCTAAGCGATGTTGGGTAACGTCACCTCTGTTGACATTCAAACAAAACAGAGAGCTAGCTCGCTACTCCCTCCTGTGCAATTGAAACTCTCCTAAACACGCATATCATTGGTGATTGGTTGGAACAGTTTACGTTTTCATGGTCCAAGCTATTTTATACAGTCTATGGGTCCAAGTTGTTTTTGTTGCCGTTTTTGGAGCCTGGGCTGGCCACAGACTGTTTTTTTTACAGTGTATTCCGGGCACAGGCAGCTAGCGGATGGTGAGGTTATGTTTGCTGTATGTGACAAAAAATGTTTGTCAGAATGTAGGGTGATGAATAAAACCACATCCAGCGTCTTAATATTTTAGTGGCCACATTCAACATTTAATTTCCATGCCTGGCACCCTTGAAACTAGATCAGATTTTTTCACAAGTACAAGTAAGCGCTCAGTGCACACCAGCAGTGTACTGACAGAAGTATGCGGTTTGAGACACAGCCATGGTTTGACTTTTGCAATAAATGTAGATTAGTTGGTTGTTTTGCAGTAGAGTGACAGATTTCTGAAATTCCAGAAATTGTGCCACATAAGAGTTTGATTTTGATTCCCTTGAGATGCAATAGAGAAGGATCTGAAAGGAAGAAGCTGAAGAATATGGAAGTAGAAGTGAGGGAACAAGATTGGCAAGCATACATAAAACGAGTGGAGATAGATCAAGGGGGTAGACGAACATTTGGAAACTGTATCATGTATGGGAGGGTCTGAGGCTAATAGATGACCACCAAGAGTTAGCATTCCATTGACCCTCTTGGGTAAGGATGGTGTCTCTTTTTTTGGAAGTAATCTTTTCTTGGGTCAGGTTGTTGTTAGTAAATTGCAGTAGGCCCATATATGTAGCTGGTCTGTCTCTGAAGTGTGTTTGGTAACCATTCACATGATGACAGCCAGCAGAACACACAGCAGCCTCAGGCTCACTAGACACTCACCTTAGTGACAGCCGTTCCTACAGTTAACAAATACTTTTTGGACATCTTCAACATCAATCTATGTCCTCTTCATCGTCATCCAGTCTATGTCCTCTTTGACTTGGATGACCTTCATTCAAGGTCCTTCATTCAAGTCACCACCATATGATTGTACATTGAACATTTCCATATGTATCTACTGTAAGCCCTGTCTGTTCTGTACTTTTCGAGTCTGATTGCCACATAAACTACTGCACTTATATTACAGTGCATGAAAATACACTGTTCTGTCTGTCTTCTTCTTCTTCCTCTTCTTCTTCCCACCAAATTTCTGCATCTAATTCAGCTTCAACCGTTTAACGTAGAAACTTCGTTCAAACTTTGTAACGTAGGTCTTGAAAAGGACACTTGAGGAATGTATTTTTCGTTTTTGTAAACTTTATACTTTTTGAGATATTAACATAAATCAAGCTTTCCCCCCCCCCCCATAGACTTTGCATTGGAACTATGACATCACAATGGGCTAATTGAAGGGGTGGTTCAGGATTTTGGACATATGACCTCATTTCCAAGTTTGCAAGTGTGATATTTATCAATGTTGACAGTTTTCAACACGTTTCATCCAGTCCTTCTAGTTGCAGAGTTCGCAGGTGCTAGGCTAGCACAAGTCATCACTATGTGTTAGCCTGCCACTAAAAACAGTATTACCCACTCCACAGTACGCCAGACTATCGATGTAAATGTCTGTGTTGATAGTTTTATTTCTAACATTATTCTAGCTTTTTATTATACCTTGCTTATCAATGATCGCATTACATTTTGAGGAACTAGTTTCTCAGCAGCGGCGGAATTTTATTTGCGAAAACATAGTAACTATACAATCAACAATACAATCACTACAGTACTATCTGCTACTAACAGCTACTGCTATTACTGCTCGTTATTATTTAGCAACTAACTAATAATGAGCATGTGAACATTATGTTATGTTCAACTAAGTCACTTTGGATATCATATCAAGCATTACCACAGACAAATGTTAATTACAGAAATAGGTAAAATAAGGAGTGAAATCCAGAAGGATCTTTTGAATTGAAATCATTGTGCTTTCTCACAAATATAACTTTTTGCTGCGCTACACTTATAGTCATTCCAGTTCTTCAGTGGTTGAAGCTCCTGCGAGTCTATCTTATGTATTATCTCTATGCAGTCCTCTGCACCAGATTGGTCATTTGGCTCTCCTTTCATCCAGTACCTGAAATTAAATAAAGCAAAGAAAGATAATTTTATTTATATTTTATTTCATGCATAAATATATTTCATTTGCATTGCAGTACAATTTCAGTTGCACTGCACTGCAATTTTGGTGTGGCATGGTGGAAATTATTTTAAGCATCCTTTCGAGTATTGTGTAGATAAAACCGATGCATCCATGCTTTTTTATCACGCTTTGCACAAAAAGAATGTTGCTTGGTCAAAACAGTGACTTTTTAACAGTCACATTCTTTTTTGACTATGAACATATATATGCATAAGCATGCACATGCATATAGCTGGATAGATAGATAGATAGATAGATAGATAGATAGATAGATAGATAGATACTTTATTGATCCCCAAGGGGAAATTCAAAAACATTCAAAAACATACATATACACACACACACAAACACACACCATGCAGGATCTTATCTATCACATGCCAGCTTCATTAATCTTACCCTGCATTGTTCAGGACTTTGCTATTCACCCATTTCCAGGTTCCCTCTGTCTCCATATCGCTGAGACCGATCCAAACTTGTGTCTTAATAAATCCTGAGATAAATTTCTATCATATGTGAAGAAACAGTCATGTAGTTAATGTAGGAATGCAACAGTGAGATAGATACATATTCATAGAATGTTATTTTATTGTGATATTATCATTGTACTCTAATGTTTTTTTTTTTAAAACTGTCCTAAAATTGTGAGAATTGTTCTAAAACTTACTGTTTACCATGTTGTTAGTCGCTTTGGTTAAAAAAGCGTCAGCCAAATGTAATGTAATGTAATGTAATGTAATTATTATTAATATACCACCATTAATATACTAATATACCATTAGTTAAGCCTTTTCTAAGGATTAGTATGCTTTTACATTGAATTGGTTACCTAGTGCGCCGCCATCATTGTTTTTGCTGCAGTGTGTGACATCAAGAGAATGGTTCTATAGCTTGAGTTCAACACTGTGTGGTTCAATGGAGCTTGAAAGTTTGGACAAACTGGCCAATTTTAAAACTTTACACAGTAATGGCTAATTGTACTTGAGTGAGGAATGCTTTACATCATTGCATTCGGTAAAGTCTGTTGTTTATTTTGCTATGTCATTTTTTTTTTTTACAATTAATTTACTCACAAACTGTTTATCACAGCAACTAGCCATTAGCCCCATTCGATAGCTGAGGCTGCCTAGATGCCGTGATATGCATTAGGTATAATGAGTGCTCTGTAAGCAATGCAGCAAAGAAGAATGGGTGTGAATTTGTCTCCCACCTGTTCTTCTTCCCCGTCTGTAATCACCAGATGGCCCCCTACATCCATGTGTTGCACACGCAGAGAAGAGACAATATTCTTCAGTGCCACATATTTTATTTTTTTAAAGTTTGATCTGAAATCAAATAAAGCATCAAAACAAAAGTGCATGAGTGGCTTGATACTCGTTCGTCTCGTTGGCTTCGAATAACTAACCGAGACTTGCTGTTTTACATTAACATTAACTCGCATTACAAACAGCAATGCATTAACATTCTCGTTCGCATAATCACCCGCAAATATCCCAAACAGCCTACTCGTTCACATCAGGCTATGATGGCTAGTTACTGGTTCGAGCAGACTGGCTTAGCTAGCTAGCATCGATTACAAATAAACATGTATTTAACGAGTGAACACATTTTACAGCGTGTATCATCTGCTCAAACATTACACAAATTACTAACAAATGAATTACATACCCTTCCTGTGATTTCGGACTCACCTGAAATCAAATAAAGCATCAAAACAAAAGTGCATGAGTGGCTTGATACTCGTTCGTCTCGTTGGCTTCGAATAACTAACCGAGACTTGCTGCTGGCTAGTGGCTACCTAATACCAGCGTTCTCACAGCGCCACCCCATGACACTTTCCGGTACTGCATATTGTGAGTCTTAATTCTAAAAGACCAAAAATAAGAATGGGGGGTCTGACTAAAACAAGAAACAAAGTACTTAACAACAGCCACAACCTTCTATGGCGCCACACCCTCCCCCACTTTTTAAAATGTCTCCTGACATTTCCAATAATTAAAAGAATTTCAATTATCTCTACAACATTGCTGAACAGGTTAGTAATAAACCTAAGCCCTAGTATGAATTACTTTCCACAGAAATGGAATACAAAGTAATTAGTTTGTACTACCTTGCCATTTAGCTGGTTTTCAAAAGACAAAATCACATAATGTACATATTCAACACATCATATCATAATAATACATTAACCCATCTCCGAGCAGACAGTGTTTGTGCCTTGTGTTTTTTTTTCATTTTTTTTTTATTTATTTTTTTTATTTAAGTCCAATGACTGCTATGTGTGTATATAACTCATTTCAATGTCTCTCAAAAGTCCAGGGTCTCCACAGAAACTGGCGACAAGAAGGAGTCAAACTTATTCCTTTCACTGCTGTGTTTCTTGACATCACAGTGGGTTCTCCAAACTCATTGTAAGTAAGTATCTTGGGCTGGCGCCGTTCCCTCTGGGGGTACGGAGACCTCTGTGGTGACTGCTGCACATCCTCGTAGTCCGATTCTTCTTCCATGGCATCTTCCTCCGCTTCCTGATGTCTCTGCTGCACATCCTCGTAGTCTAATTCTTCTCCGATGGCTTCTTCATTCTGCTGTAAGACATCCTCCACTACTGTTCTCTCAGCCTCCAATTCATCTTCCCCAGAGAGACCATGGTCTAAATCCACTGCTTGTGCTGGTTCAAAAGGCTCTGCTTCTGCATTCAGAGTGATGAGCCGATCACCGTCATCTCTAGGCAATGGAGGATTGTAGGTCAGGACATAACTCTCACCCTCATCGTCTCCATCTGTGTCCCAGGCTGATGGTGTTGTTTGCTGTCTGTTCCCATGTGGCATCTTTGCTCTCTTTTGTGTGACATGTTTCCTCTTCACCAGCGGTTCTTCCACAGGTAAACAGTCGCATGGCAGAAGAAGATTCCTATGCACTACACGGGTTTTTCCACCAGTCTCCGGTCTGATTTCATACACAGGGCTGTCAGCGCTCTTTCTGCTCAAAATCTTGTACACTGTGTTTTCCCAGTATGACCGGAGTTTACCCGGCCCTCCTCTCTCACTCAGGTTACGAAGAAGGACCCTGCTGCCAACTTGGAGTTCAACACCCTGAGCCTTCCTATCGTAGTATCTTTTTCCTCGCAAAGCCTCTTTCTCTGCTGTTTTTGATGCAATTTCATAGGCCTCATGCATACGCGCTTGCCAGTCTGCGACATAGTCTGCATGGCTTTGCTGTTTCTCCTTGGCTGGCAGGTTGAACATGAGGTCAATAGGAAGACGAGGAGAGCGACCAAACAACAAGAAATAAGGGGAAAACCCAGTTGCTTCACTGCGCGTACAATTGTACGCATGGACTACCTTTGGCAGTGAACGTTTCCAGTCTGTTTTCTCATCATCATTCAGTGTCCTGAGCATGGATAAGAGGGTCCTATTGAATCTCTCCACTTGCCCATTTCCCATCGGATGATAGGGGGTCGTGTGAGAACCACGCATACCAGACGCCTTCTGCAACTCAGCAAACAACTGGTTTTCGAACTCTCTCCCCATGTCGTGATGGATCTTCTCAGGGAACCCAAACTTCAGTGTGAAATCATTAAACAGGCATTGCACTACAGTCTTAGCAGACTTATTCTTTGTGGCATAAGCCTGGGCGAACCGTGTAAAGTGGTCCATTATGACTAGTATGTATTCATACCCCTGTTTGCATGTTTCCAGGTGGAGAAAATCTACTGAGACTAGCTGAAATGGATGTGTTGTCTTTATAGACATCAGAGGTGCGCGGGTCACTTTGTTTGGTTTTTTTCTTTTTAAGCACTCACATTCGCTCGTGACAAAGTGTTCAGTATCCTTTTGCATTCTGGGCCAATAGAACCTATCTCTGATTAAGGCCAGTGTTCTATCAACCCCAAGATGCCCCATCTCTTTATGTAATTCCCTGAAAACCACCATGCGGTGTTCTTGTGGTAGCAGGAGCTGCTCTCTGTTTCCTACTCTCCTATACAGGATTCCTTTATCATTCACATGAAGTTTGTCCCACTGTTTGAGCAAGAGTTTCACATCTGGGTGCTCTATCCTGAGGGTCTGTCTAGGTGGCCTGTGACCGCCGCTTTTGTACTGCAGAAGCCGGCTGATAACGGCATCTCTCTCTTGACTTTCCCTTATCTGCACTGGTGAAAAAGGCTGGCTAGGGGACTGTATGTCAGTGTCTCTAAGAAGGTCTATGGCCTGTAGACTCACCATGTTTGCCCAGAGTGGGGGATCACTGGATTTCATCATCACTCCCTGCATAGATGCACTGGTGACACTGTGGCTCACCTCTTCTGTGCACTGCCTCACAAACTCATCGAAGTCCAATGGCATGCGGGAGAGGCCATCTGCGTCTGCATTTTGTTTTCCGGGCCGATATTTGATCGTGAAATTAAAATCGGCCAGCTCGGCAACCCACCTATGGCCTGTGGCATTTAATTTTGCAGTTGTCAGGACATATGTTAAGGGATTATTATCCGTGTAAACTACAAAATGTGGGGCATGAAACAAATAATCCCTAAAGCGTTCACAAATGGCCCACTTAAGTGCCAGGAACTCTAATTTTCCGGAATGCATATGATAGTTTTTCTCCGGGGGTGTGAGAGTTCTGGAACCATATGCAATCACTGACATCTCCCCTGCCTGTCTCTGATATAACACACAGCCTAGACCTTCCTGTGATGCATCACAGTGAAGTACAAATGGTTGTGTAAAATCTGGGTAAGCAAGGATAGGGGGCTCTGTCAAGTGGTCTATTAGTGTGTTCAATGCATTTTGGTGGATTTGAGTCCAGCTGATAGGGGTACCGGGTGGTATGTGACCACTTGCCTTTGTGCAGAGTCTTTTCTTGTTTTTATTTTGCTTGGGAGGTGAAAACTCACTGGGGGGTACAGCCAACAGCTGATATAAGGGTTGTGCTACTCTAGAGAAATTGGGAATATATGTCCTGTAGTAGGAGAGGAATCCCATCATCCTCCTAAGTTCTCCCACAGTGCGTGGCGTTCGATGCTTCAGGGCCTGAACAGGAGCTATCTCAGCTGGATCCATTGAATACCCGTCTTCTGACACCATCCGTCCCAGGAACCGTACTTTTCTTCTGAATATTTCACATTTGTGTGGACTGAGCTTGACCCCGTGTTGCTGATACCTTTGCAAAACTGTTCTGATATGACTGACATGATCATTGAAAGAGGTACTATGGACTAAGTTATCATCTAAATATGGCTGGCAGATAACATCCCGCAGGCCTTCTAAGCAGTCTTCCATGTTCCTTTGAAATTCGGCAGGGGCTGAACTGAGGCCAAATGGGATTCTGTTCCACTGGTACAGCCCCCACGGTGTTATAAAGGCTGTTAGTGGCCTGCTCTCTGCCTCCAGAAAGCCCTGGTGGTAGGCTTTCCCCTGGTCCAGCACAGAGAACCAGGAGCTGCCACGAAGGGAATCAAGCATATCCTGGATCCTTGGGATAGGGTGTCGGTCAGGCACTGACTTGCGATTGAGTTCCCGGTAATCACAGCATAGCCTCAAACTACCATCCTTCTTCCTAACACAGACAATAGGAGAGGAGTAGGGTGATCTAGACTTGCTTATCCATCCACGATTCAGTAAGTCTTGGAGATATTCCTTAACTTCCTGATGGAGGGGCTTTGGCACTGACATGTATGTCCTCCGTACAGGTGTCTTGTCATGCAATGTGATGTGCATATTGAGGGAGGGGATACAGCCAACATCATGGTCATCAAAAGCAAATGCATTGCATTCCTCTCTCAACAGCTGTCTCACTGTTTGTTGTTGTGTTTCACTAAGATGGTCTAGCTTAACAGGTGGGTCATATTGGGTTGGCCGTGGTGTCTGAGGGTGTGGTGAGCCTGTTGTGGTGAGGGCTACCTCGCATTGCTGTATTGTGGGCTGTGTCCAGTGAGCTGCCAGTGAGCTCTGAGTTTTATCTCTTTGGCTGAGCTCAGTTGTAGCTGGGTAAGTTGTCTTTATCAATTGAAGGTGGCCCAACATCAGGCGTGGGCCAAGGGTCACTCGATGCATGTTGGTATTAGCAATGGACACAGGCACATAGATCATTCTCTCACCTGTTACTCTAACAAGGCCTTCTTGCATGACTAAACCCTCTGGCATTTGTGTGGACATACATGGCACAAATAGCAGATTCTCACCTAAGAACTGTTCACCGACACGTGCCCGAGCATAGATGGTGGTTATCTGCTCAGCAGCCAGGTGTACACTTTTCTTGCTGGTCCATGCTGTCCCCACATTTCCATCTGTATCTGCAGTCTGCATGAGGTTTATCATTGACCTTGCTGTTTTAGCAGACACTGAGAAGGCCTGGCTTACAACCTGAACTGAATTCAGCTTTGATCGCTGTTTGTCCCATCTGTTAATCAGCTCCTCAATAACATTAAATCCAATGATTGGATTTTCTGCTACATTCGAGTCACTTGTCACCAGCATGGGCACCTGCAGTGTTTCTCTGGTGTGAGGTTCACTGCTCAAACAAAATCTCACCTCCACCCAGCCATCAAACGGGATCTCTGTCTGATTTGCAGCTAATCCAGTTAGTGTTCCCGGCCCCAGGAGCTCTTCAATTGGTCTAACAATGCTGGTGGGTAGATGTTCCTTCCTCCAACCATCATTTATAATGCTAGCCTGGGCCCCGGTGTCCCATAAGGCTTCCACAATGACATCATCCAGCTGGCAATGAACCAGGCATCTCTTTCCGATGAGATCCAGGAGTCTGGCTTGATGCTGAGGGAAAAGGCGGCTGGCATTGCCGGCAATTGTGCTTTCAACAGTGTCATTATGCATATCACACTCGTTACTGTTATGCTTAGCTTGGGGTGGTTGTGAGGCCTGCAGGAACGCTGAACTTCCATGGGACCAGGAGGGGGAGTGGGCTACTGGGGGTCCCGGTTCAGCAGCCCCCTCTCGTTTCCCTGTGCTGGTCTTCTTTGTCTGCATCCCCGAGAGAGATGCCCATCTTGCCCACAACGATAGCAGTGACTACATGTCTCACCTCTCTGCGCATCTTGGCATGGTCTGCATCCCCTCGGCCGCCTCTCAGCTGGCAGTGGTGTCACGTTTGCATATGTGACTGTCTTGGTTGCCTGAATTGTCTCACAGAACATCTTCGTCATTTCCTTCATATCTGCTCTGAGGTCCTCAATCGCTTTGGTGGTATCCATGCCAGCCCATTTGCACTGTCCCTGCTTTTTCTTCTCCCGTGATGTAGCTGTCTCCTTCCCCACTGCTTCTTCTTCTGGATCATGTGTCCTTGTCTGTATTTCATTCAGTTTGAGGGGTCTTGGTACAACTGTTTTTTTCAGCTTGTTTTGTCTTTCAAACTCTAAATTTGCAGCTTCACCTAATTTCTCTATCAGCTCCTCATCTGTAATGTTGGGATTGCTGAGATAAGGCTTTATCTGAAATTTAACTGAGTCACTTAAAAGTCCAGTCTCTACAGAGCGAAGGAATTTCTTTTGTATTAATTCTAGACTAAATTGCTCATCAACCTCATCATCATCTGATGTGCGCAGTAATTTCTCCCTCAATTCTATTGCCCTGAACAAGAAGTTCTGGGCCGACTCTTTGGGTTCTTGGGTAATGTTCATTAGCCTATGCAGCAGATCTGACGATGAATCAATCTTGTAATGCCCCTTCAATATGGTCTTCAATGACTGAAGTGTCATGTTTCGCTTAATCTCAAGTAGCTCTCTCAAGTGAAGGCCAGGACTCACTGCCCTTATGACAGCCTCAATGATTTCCGTCTCAGTGTAGCCCTTCTTTAGACCTGACTCGATCTGGTTGGTGAGGCTTGTGTAGGAGAGTTTTTCTTTCTGGCCGGCTTCTCCGATCTGTCCAAAGATTCTGAATTCCTTTCTGAGGGTAACCTCAGGCACCGGACCAGTCACTGGGGCTGTGGGGTCTTTCAGCTTCAGCTTTTCCTCTAAGGCCTCTATCTGTTCCTCCAGAGTGCGTTGTGCTGCTGACTGTGCTTGTTGCAGCTGTGCATATTCTTTTTTTAACTGCTCCAGCTCTTGTTGTCTGCTCTTGTCTTTGGGGTCTGAAGGTGTTTTATTTGGCTTTTCTTGCAATGTTTCCATAAATGACAAGAGGTCTCTGAGGAATTGTAAGAACGTCTCAGCATCTTCTTCACTTGCCTCAATCTCATCCAAACTCCTCTCCACCATTCTTGTTAATGCACGCCTAGACTGTCCTTCAAATCCACCCACAGGTTTGCTGCATTTAATGTGATAGCACACTTTGATGAGATCAGGAGTTTGCAGTGTCAGTAGCTTTGTGCTCACAGTGTCTTGTAATTCCTCCATATCTTCCGATTTCTTCTCTAAGCAGGAGTGTCCGTCCGGATACCGTCTCCTCAAGTACTCAGAAGTCTTCTCCTGGCTGGCTCGCCAAAAATATGTTGCACACGCAGAGAAGAGACAATATTCTTCAGTGCCACATATTTTATTTTTTTAAAGTTTGATCTGAAATCAAATAAAGCATCAAAACAAAAGTGCATGAGTGGCTTGATACTCGTTCGTCTCGTTGGCTTCGAATAACTAACCGAGACTTGCTGTTTTACATTAACATTAACTCGCATTACAAACAGCAATGCATTAACATTCTCGTTCGCATAATCACCCGCAAATATCCCAAACAGCCTACTCGTTCACATCAGGCTATGATGGCTAGTTACTGGTTCGAGCAGACTGGCTTAGCTAGCTAGCATCGATTACAAATAAACATGTATTTAACGAGTGAACACATTTTACAGCGTGTATCATCTGCTCAAACATTACACAAATTAATAACAAATGAATTACATACCCTTCCTGTGATTTCGGACTCACCTGAAATCAAATAAAGCATCAAAACAAAAGTGCATGAGTGGCTTGATACTCGTTCGTCTCGTTGGCTTCGAATAACTAACCGAGACTTGCTGCTGGCTAGTGGCTACCTAATACCAGCGTTCTCACAGCGCCACCCCATGACACTTTCCGGTACTGCATATTGTGAGTCTTAATTCTAAAAGACCAAAAATAAGAATGGGGGGTCTGACTAAAACAAGAAACAAAGTACTTAACAACAGCCACAACCTTCTATGGCGCCACACATGCAGTGTTGTTTGCTGGCAGTCCAATTTTTTGGTGTGGTTGAAAAGTAATAAATACTGGAACTGAAACAAATCTAATTTCTAGGAATCCCTGAAAAAAGATGATAAAAAACCCCATATATTTTGGGAGTGGCCGGTCTTAAAGGAACCGTATATAAGAAATGTATTTCAATTAATCATAAAATGGCCCTGATATGTCACTAGACATTAAGAAATCATGTTCATTTCAAATACTTATATCACTGACAACAGTAGTTCGGCCAGGATATTGTCATTTAAAAAGTGAAGTTGCAGCCCTCAACTGATGTTGATGTTGTCATGTTATGTTTGGCCTGATGCGCCACCCTCCACCTATCTACTAATCACAAAGTCAGTAGCGTTTCGGCATCTGGGTTGCCAGCTCTGCCAGTCAGGGGGGAGGGGATACACCGCTCTACAGTATTTTGAAAGTGATTGCAGTACCAGTTTTGGCCACAATCTTACATACGGTTCCTTTAAACTCAGAAAGGCCAGCAGGACCGGGAAGCGGAAAATGGTTGCACAATTGACCCGTGAAAATTATGGGAGCAGAAGGTCAGAAGAAAAAACTATTGTGTGAGTTAAACGCCAATATCTGAAAAAAATTGTAATCATTAATCCATCATTAATGTATAATTGTGATCATAAATAGGCCTACCATCATTAATGTATACCATGCTGTCAAAAAAGTTGTAACACTGCTTTAGAAATGAATGAAATATGAAGTTAGTCAAGCCTTATCATTCTATCCTGCATCTAAAAGCTTAGAAACTACATTGTGATCTTGTCATTATTTGAATTTAAGCTTTACTAATTTCAATTGTCATCTGTAACTCAGATGAAATATAGCCTACTGTGAAAACCACATAGGCTAACTTTGCCTCGGTTACAACTATGTTATTATTGACTCGGGAGACTTTAAAGGAAAAAAGGTAAACACTAACCTGAGACTGATTAGGCACTACAATGGGCATTTGGGCAGATACCCAGTCAGTTACTTAAAGGAATTTAAAGGAGTTAATTCCACAATACTCACAAATTCTATTCTCCAGCTTTGTGTTTGCAGCAGTCAGTTGGTCTCTCTCTTTGGTCAGCTTGCTGTTAGTTAATTGCAATTGATCTTGTGCAACAGTCAATTGCTCTCTCTCTTTGGTTAAGTTGGTGTTTCTTTCTTGGAACCGATCTTTTTCTTGGGTCAGGTTGTTGTTAGTTACTTGCAGGAGGTCCATTATGTCTTTGTAGCTGGTCTGTCTCTGCAGTGTGTTTGATAACCATCCATATGATGACAGCCAGCAGGAGAACACACAGCAGCCCCAGACTCACTACAGCCACTTTGTAGTATTTCATTGTTGTGGTTTTAGCTCCTAGAGTTTACAGTGTTATTATTATTATTATTATTATTACAATAAATTGAATCTTTGTCAATTAAATTTGCCCCCCCCCTCCTTTTTTTAGGCCTACAATAATTTACAAAAGATACATCAATCCACAAATATCTTGTTAGCAGTTAAACTACTCTGAGTAAAACCAAAATGTAACATTTTCAGTGGGAAAATCACATACCTGGAAGCTCTCTATTTTTCTTTTCCCTCTGAGTACTCGTCTGAGTTCTGATTGCTTCCTGATTAGAATAAATATTTTCCATCTGTGCCCTACTGTATATTCAATGGTAGATTAGATCACAGTGGCATCAAAATCACACAGGAAATCACACAAGCATTCAGCAGCGTTTTCTGCAAAAGATGCAGTTATTGCGTCTGTTTATGAGTAGGCTAGGCCTAGTCTATTAGTCTATAGGCCTACATGTAATGAAATAGGCTAATTAAATGGTTGTTAGCCTCTTGCTTCTTCACTAGCAGTGCTATTATACACAGGCTCTTAGGCGGGTGGTCGCCCAGGGTGTTATATGAGGTAGGCGCCACTGCAAGCATTGCATAAATAGATCTGGTTAAGAAACCTACATCTACAAGTATGGACTCACACACACATAAAAACACACACATGCAGACAAGCAGGTACACACACACACAAACACACCCCATTACCCCCACTCACAAGCGAACACACACACACGCATAGACACATAAAACACACACACACACATGCAGGCAAGCAGATACACACACACACACATACCCACCCCATTACCCCCCCGCCCACACACACACACACACTTACAAGCAAACGCACACATGCACACACTCAGTTACATACACAAAAGTTGCAAGAGTAGGGGATGGAGTAGATAGAGACAAATTGACAAGCGTGATTTATTTTTGCGGAGAGAATGTGCAGAACTGAGCAGCGGTCATATTTTGTACCACTTTGCGGTACATCTAGTTTTAACAGACTTTATTCGTAGTCAATGTCAGTCTTACCATGGACTTATGTGACAGGTCATGTTAGACATAATTTTAGTCGTAAACACAAGTAGGCTGCAAATATTTGAAGTAGGCTAGGATATGGATTCACTTAAATTGAGGACAAAATAAAACTGAAACCCCAGTGTGTGGTGTGCAGTGAATTGCTGACAAATGAGAGCATGAAACCATCAAAACTAAAATTCCACATGGAAACAAGGCACCCCCAAACCTGTTGAGTATTTTGAAAGGTGACATCTGGAAGACATCTCAAATGTAATGCCAAACATCTGCATGTTCCAACAAGTAGGTCTATAGGCACTGTGTGTCTTACCATTTAACTATCCATATCCGTTGGATGAACGCTAAAAACATATAGGGGTTGCGACTTTATGAACATGGGAAATTATGGGTCCCAAAGCCAGACCAGTTAAGAACCATTAGTGCACCTAATGAGTCATACTAAGTGACTGCCAGCAACACTTACATAACTGATTTTCTTTTTCTATAAAGGATCAGCCCCATCAGAGATACAAACACAAGGCTGATGTGTATTGTACAAATTTCATTGCCACAATTATAGGACAGAATGTAACACAGACAGACAGGCTATTCATACAGTACAATTCAATAACAATACTGGACTAGCTGCAGCAAAACCACCGCCCATCCAAAGCTCACCAGCATATGCAAAAAATTACCACCACCAGTCACCAGCACATGCTGCACACAGTCATGAAAAAAGCAGAACGTAAAAGCAAAATCTACAAAATGTATCTGCTATAGGAAGCCAGAAGAGTAACTAATAGAGGTGTTGTGTCTTCTTTTGTTGATTAAAGACCAAGCACACTGCTGGGCTAGTTTCATGCCCCCCGTGTTTCAGTGTCCTGGGAATTGCTCCGCTAGTGGCGGTCATAAATGTACTTCCTTCCCCTAACTATTACTGGTCACCACCACAGATAAAGTATAAACATTTCCACATGTATCTTCATTAAACTCTGTTTTGTTTTCTACTTTTCATGTCTGATGGCCACATAGCAACACTAGTACTGCTGATCACTAGTTTTCGGCAAGAGATCACTCTCTTAGGATTCAAATGAACTGCATTGTTGAAAAATACTGACAATTTAAACTTTTCAATTCAATCAGAATTTCTTAGCTCACCTTGGTGAACAGTGAGCCAACAACTCGGCAGGAAATCATACATACATGCATATTTAAAAAAAAAAAAGTTTATTTCACATTTCATACATGGGTCTTCAGTGATACTTGTCACTGTATAGTCTAGTAGCAGCTTGTCATTATTTAAGATAACCTCCTCACAGTCACAGGTATGATGTATTATTTCCAGGGTGACAAAACTTGTAATTTCATAGGACCCAAAGAATCTAGTCTTTGCTTGAACACATTCATTTTACACCCATTACTGTCAACATTTATTGCTAAATATTATGTGCTGTAAAGGTTTCTTATGGGTTAGGACTCATTTAATGAATGCTTTAAGTATCAATATATTGCGTATCCAAACGTATTCTTTCTGAAGATCATTGTGCATTACCTGCAGTCGCCACCTAGTGTGCAGTTAGTGAACATTTCCTTAGCCTACCACAGCATGAAGTCGGCCTATGCCACATTTACCAGTAATACACTGCAATACTGAAACACCACCATGAACATTCTCAAATATCATTTGCTGTCCATGATGTCTTTACAAATGGTCTGATATGGACACAACTCCCAAATCCAGCAAAACAAACAAACAAACAAACAAGCAAGCAAATAAATAGCGAGGATACTGGTCTGCATACAGTAAAGTGCACCTCATTATCAGGAATGTCCAGGTCAGTGGTTACATTGTGGTATAATCATTCAGTCATTAATGAAAACTTCATACTCCATAACAGCCACAAAAATACATGCAGGCCAAACCACTTCACAGTTGTGCCAAATAAAATGTAGTGCTTACCCTGTTAACTATTACTCCATGTCACATGATACACCTGGAGAAATGCAAGTATAGTTTTTCTTCAGGAGTACAGGTGCATATCAAAAATGTTTAATATCATGGAATAGTTAATTTTTCCCTATAATATTAAAAAGTGAAACTTTCATAAATATTTTACACAAGCCTTTTTTGTTTTGCTTTAATATTGGTTATTCTAATCTTGTTTAATACAGTTTACAGCTCGTGGAAATGAAAAATATATTTCATATTTAAAAATATTTGAACAAAGAATTTATAATACAGAAAAGTCAACCTAAGAAGAGTTATAATCAGCTAATTAAGTTAAAATACTGTCAATAGTTTCCTGAGCCTTTAATGTCTGTCTGGGCAGGGCAATGGAATTCCATTATATTCTTTTGATAGGATCCATAGCATTTAAATCATGCATATACAGTAATGTTTACATGCTTTGTTTATAACCAATTACATTAGCCAGTTACATCAACCAATTATATTTATTTGCTCCCATCAACACCACAATTTGTAATGTACTGCTACATACAGTGACTTGCTTATTACTTCCTCATATACCGGGTAACCTTTGATACTGACAAAATATCCCTGATGCCTTGAAGGCATGGCAGTGTGTATAGAACTAGGTAGTCTAAAAAAGCAATCAAAAATATTACCGGTAAGCGGTAATTATCAGGGTTCAAGCTAAATTGCAAGTATAAGCATACTAATTTCTATATGTCTATGTTAATCAGGTGAAGAGATATGCTTCTCTGTCATTTTGAAGAAACCTATTAAGTTTCATGAGGATCAGCCATTTACAATGGCATACATTGACAACTGAAATTTGATTGGCCGTTGGAGGCCATTTTGAAGAGCGACTCAATTAGGAAATGTGATGAAATGACTCGAGGTGTAAGTGGGCGAAATTTCACTTTTTTTTAATGTCAAACGGTTCATGACATTTTAACATGTGGTGGCTGTAGCACCCCCTATAGACAGAATGTCACATTCATTGATTGTGTGACATTTACAAGAGAAGATATTGGCAATATTGACAACTGAAATTTGATTGGTCACTGGTGGCTATTTTAAAAAGTGAGTCAACTGGCAGATTAGGAAAGGTGATGAAATAACACCAGGTGCCAAATTTCACTTGTTTACATCAAACAGTTCATCTTAAAGCTGTAGCGCCCCCTATGGACGGAATGTTACGAAATTCTGTGTGCATCCAAAGAATGTTATATTGATTGTGTGTACAAAGTTTGAATAGGATTGAGCCTTTACAAGAGAAGATATTGGTAATAGAACCATGATTAATTGTTAACGTGGCAGCTGTAGCGCCC
Organism: Alosa sapidissima; assembly: GCF_018492685.1. NCBI lineage: Eukaryota > Metazoa > Chordata > Actinopteri > Clupeiformes > Clupeidae > Alosa > Alosa sapidissima. Next base: position 15,019,097 of record NC_055975.1, read on the forward strand.
CCTATGGACGGAATTTCATGAAATTTAGTGTGCTTCCAAAGAATATGGTTATGATAAAGTGTACCAAGATTGAATAGGATTGGGCCTTTACAATATAAGATTTAAGCAATAGAATTATTATAGGCCACACAAGGGACACATGGGACACAAGGTGAAAATTTGGTGTTTGTACCTATTACAGTTAAGGCTGCAGACACGGTTTTGCTGCGGAAAAAGTAATATTATGAAAGGGTTAATAATCAGAACAAATCCTGCAAATCTTCCCTTCAGATGCACATTTGGCAGGAACCTTCGTGCTGGATTGGTCAGGAGCGGGTGAATGGGTAGGGGGTGGGTGAGAGTGGGGAGGGTCCGAGTTCGCGGACAATCTTGTTGAGACTGGAGATCTTCTCCTCCAGGAGGAAGTTCTTCTTCTCGGCCGTCTTGTGCCGCTGCTCGCTCCGCTGCAGAGCCTGCAGAAGCTGGGCGTTCTCTACATACAGGTCCTTAATCATGCCGTCAGCCTTGCTGTTCCTATGCAACTGCAGAGGCAGACACACACACACACACAGAGAGAAAGAGAGAAACAATGGTGACAGAAGTAATCAAGGGATAAAGTGCATGTTTGGCATGGCAGCATTTGAATAGGAATACACTAAGGCATTTCTAAATACGTTTGTGTGTGTGTGCGCACAAGTTGCTACCTGCTCTTTTAGCTGAGAGACCTTGTCCTGCAGCAGCATCTTGACATGCCTGAGCGCCAGCTCCACGTCCCGCATCCTCTCCTCCATCTTCATCAGCTTCAGCTCTCGCTCATCCTGTCACACACACACACAAACACAGATAGAATCAATCTTCAGTAGTCTCCAGACAGACATACCGGTATGACAAACACAGAAAGAATCAATATTTTGATTGAGATGTACATAACCCCCCCTCAACCCCACCCCTCTCCTCAAACAGTTAAATTACATGTTTACATTTGCTTGTAAAGTGGAACTGTAATACCAACTCTTACAAAGAAGTGATGAGTAAAACCGTTCTGGATTTGTTGGTTCCAAAACCAATGCATTGCAGTAATGGTGATCATAATTTGCTGTGGTATAACTTACTAACTTAATCGTTTCACAAATTAATCGACCATATGTAATTAGAAGCATGTGAGTAGTGAATAAATCTCACTCCCAGACACCTCAAGAGACATACTAGCGACAGACGATATTACTCATGAGTTTTAGCTGCCTTGCTAGCATGGCCGCCTCCAATGCACGAGGTCACATGTTCAAGTCTGTTGTGGGACTGTGCTTATCAACACAATGCAGGTTACACCATGCAAGAGCAGTGATCACTGATGACCTGAGAGCATCCTTTACAACCAGTCTAGATGGTTACGTCTGAAAACACACATGCATGCACTCTCTCTTTCTCTCGCTCGCCCTCACACACACACACACACACACCTTGTATAAAGCCAATGCCTTATATAAATTAAGCACACCGGTATTGGATATAACACACTTTATTTGGTCTTGATGGTCAGGGTAAACAAAACGCACAAAACATATCTATAAATAACATAAAAACCAAAACCAAAATAAATAGTTATAAAAAATAAACTTCTAAGTTACAATTAAAAGAGACTCCACTCATAAACTTTAAATGAATAAATTAAAGTAATAAATGAATTTATGATAAAACATTTCAAATAAATAAAACCACAAAGACATACTACGAAAAAAGAACACTTAACACATATAAGCATTGTGTTTGGGATGAGGATGGTTCACAGTGAAGGATACTGCACCTTTCCGACTAAAATAGCCTGTTTCTGCTTAATCTAATGCTTACTGAAGTGTGTTATGAAGAATCTACAGAAATATAATGCTGTTTATCAAGTCAAGGTTTCCAGTTTCAGTGTGAAATAAAATTGCACCACTATGGACATAACTTTTGCTAGTGTGTAAAGTTGTGTACAAACTATCTGGAGATGCAATTTCTTCAAACTACAAACATAAAACGCATAAAACTACAGAACTGAAGGAGTGCTCAGGAATTCAAACTTGGTGAGTAAACCAGTGCTAGAACAACTGTATCAGTATCTGGGATCCTGAAATCTCATTTACTGGTAAATTGTTTCTTTTTGAAAACAAAAAAAGTGTGCTACATTCACTTTTGAATACAATCAACAAGCATACCCTGCTTCACCTCAAACATGAAAAAGTCCATTATTAGACACTCACGCACAGATAAAAAAAACATAGTTCCTATGATATAGGATTGTTACTGACAACAAGAATTCAATGATTTGTACATTCATTAAAACAAAAATGCACATTTCCCCTCAGGAGAAACTTTAAAATGCTTTAAAAGCCGTTTATAACCATGATGTTAAGGCAGCAAATGTTGTGCATACTGTAGTTTTGCAAAATAATACAGAGGGTTGTTTATTCTCCGCCTAGTGGTAACACGGCGTCATTACATGGTAATGCTCTCCCCTCATCCTCTTATAATTAATTGTCCACCAGGAGAGGAGGGAATCATCTTCACAGGACGTGTGTGTGTGTGTGTGTGTGTGTGTGTGTGTGTGTGTGTGTGTGTGTGTGTGTGTGTGTGTGTGTGTGTGTTGGTAGGGGAGCCAGTCAGATGGAAGTTGTGTCACAGTCCTCCACTCCTCCTGTAGCTGTCGCTGTGAGCTCCGCGAGGCTCGGCCATCACTGCACCCTAAAAGCACATACACACACTCAGCCCAGAGCCGTAACGCTCACATACTAAGCAACATAAAGACGTAGCCAGCCAGTCAAGCAAGCAAGCAAGCAAGCAAGCCAGACACTGCCATGCACCTTCACACACTCATGCATACGCTCACGTACATACTGTACACACAGACAACAGCACATGCACTGTTGGAACAGAGATAGACAGAAAGAGAAAAACAAACAAAAAACAAAAACGTACAAAACAGACACCCACAACCAAAACACACACCAACAACCAGCTAATAGCAGCACTTTTATCCAGCCAGACCCTTCATATTTCTTAGGTAGCCAGATGCATCTTAGTAGACACATCTGGAGAATACCATGGTGAAATGTGGACAGGACATGGGTAGGAATGATGACAGCTTTTAGGGCATCTGAGAGGTCAGCTCCAACCCAAATGTCTCCTAAAGGCTGTAAGGGGGGTTTGGGGCGGGGGTCTCTCAAGCACAGGTCTACAGAGAAGCTAGGGGTGGGTCTTACCGGGGGAAAAAGCTGGTGCACATTTTCCACACATGTCTAATCCAAAGTTTAAACAAGCTGGCTGCAGACGGTGAACTATTGTCATGTAGTGTCAAATTCACGCATATTGACAAGACTTCTCTACCCTCGAATTAACTGAAAGCTCATTCAGCACTGACAGCCTTTTGACACCTCTGGGTACCCACTTCAAAACATGACTGGATGTGGTATGCATGAGAATGGATACATGCCATTCACCACTTTTATCGTCTTAACAGACCAGAGTGCAGGTTGTGTTACTGCATGTTTCTATAATTTTTGTTGAGGTTTGAAGATGGTTTGGTGTAAAAGGGCAGCAAGTGTGAACACAGCAGTAAACATATGGAAATACTCTCCGCAGATACTTTGACCATTTCCCATTAATCAGAAATCACAATGGAGGAAACATGATTGATACCATCATCTATCCTGCTGATTGGCTAGGGGGAACATCACTTTCAAATAAGATCTATAAGAAGACCCTCACCCATCAATGCAGACATGAAAAATGAAATCCAGGTGAAAGATGTGATTGTGAGGAACAAACACGAAGAGTGCACAAAAGACGGAACACACACACCCCTTAGTTTATGAGGACACCACACAAAGACTACGGTTCCTACTGGAGGAGGAAGAGGTGATTACTCGCAAACACACACAAAGTTTTAGCAGTCCACCTTTACAGGACAAGGTGTGTAATCTCAACTACCCAGCACCCTTTGTAAGGAGGACAGAACACAACTCATGACTCATGAGTGCTTGATTGGCACACATGAGAATGAATGTCTAAAATGTATGATTCGATAAAGAGATCCAGAGAAACCAACACCAGTTCTGCTGTGCAGTGTTTAAAAATGCCTCTCTTACCTGGATGTTGAAATCAGGGCCATGATCATCGCCGCGGTGTTGACCTCTGCGTTCCCCAGGCAACCTGACCGGAGACTGCGGAAGAATCCCTCCCAGCTGAACCTGCAGGGCCTGCCAGATGAGCCAGGATACAAGTGCCATAAACCATTAGAGGGGAGATGGGGTACATAAAGGGTGTGTGTGTGTGTGTGTGTCCATATATATATATATATATATATGTGTATATGTGTGTGTTTATTTTTCTCTGTTACCTCAAGTAGTTGGGCCTCCAGATGGGTCTGCCTGCTTTTTAGTGCTGAATTCTCCTGCCTAAGAGTCTCCAGTTGCCGCTGTTCTTCATTGTGCTCACAAACCTACACACACAAAAAAAAAAAATGAAGCACTCAACTTGTATATAGAAGCTTACTAGTAAGGTTTTTCTTAAACAGTGCAGGTACAACATTATTATGTCCTTAAACTATTCTGTAATGCTGCATTGTGCTCTCTATTCAGTAGGGGTTTACTACACTGCCATCATCACACAGGTTTAGAGTACTGGGCTGCAGTGGTGCATGATGGGAACCCACCTTGTTCTGGGCTGAGAGCAGTTCGTTGCGCAGGGCATCCAGCTCCCGCTTCAGGGAAGCCTTCTCCTGCTCCACCACTTTTAGCAGCCCCGCCTGACTCTGCTGCTGCCGCTGCTTCAGACTCACCACAGTCGACTCCAGCTGACGGGTCTGTGCGCGCGCACACACACACACACACACACACACACAAACAGTATTGTTTCAATTTTGATGAGCTCAATTTAATATCCTCTTTACCCATTATGTGTTCTGGAGTACGTGTGTGTGTGTGTGTGTGTGTGTGTGTGTACCTGTACCTTCTCGCGTGTGTTCTGCAGCTCCCCCTTGGCGTGCTGCACCTCGCGTAGCAGCCTCTCGTTCTCCTGCTGCAGGAGCTGCTGGTCTTGCTCCAGCAGGCGCCTGAGCTCCCCACTCAGCAGCTGCCTCTGGGGGGCCGGGAAGCCACTCGCCTGCAGGCTCACCTCCAGCAGCTGGACCTGCACAGGCACAGGGGACAAGGGTCCCAAACCAGTGTTTAAATCTACATTATACATAACAAAACAAATATACTAACAGCAACACATCTGCCAGTGCAAGAGCATCCCAACCAAAAGCTGGACGTTACTGGAAAATGGCACCAAAAAATATTTGTTGATAAACAAACAAACAAACAAACTACAGTATATGAACAGCTGTAAAATTGTGTATTTATGCAACTTTGTTTGGCATACTTGGATCAGAACCAGTGTAGAATGACAATTGGCTGGGAAACTGTGTAGTACTATCTGATGTAGCAAATGAAAATGGCATCTTGATGTTGACCTTGTCATTGGCATTCTGCAGTTTCTGGTGCAGTGACATCACTTCCTGTTTGAGGGTGTCTCGTTCCTGTTGTGTGACTCTGAGGTCCGATTTGAGGCGACTAGTCTGCAGGTTTACCATTTGAAGGGTACTCTCCAGTGCCTGGTTCTGGAAGAAAATATTTTGCCATATATTATCAAATCTGGCATGTAAGCATATGCAGCCATATATTCACCACTTACATTTTCTTTAAGTAATGAGTATGAGGCTGCATATTTTAAGGCCTAAATGGCAATTCTCCACCAGATTTACAAAGCTGCACCACAAGTCCATTTAGCACGTAGTTGAAACCTGACGTGAGATTTGATCAGAGCCTCCACTCCACTCAGTGATAAATGCTAAACTTTGCTTGGAAATGACGTGAGCCTGTTGTACAACTGTTTTATGTTGTAAGTGAATTTTGTATGAGGGCCATTGTGAGTAAAACGACAGACACAGGCGCTCCATGAATGTAGCTGTGTGTTCAATGCTATGAGGCGTAATCGATAGAGGTGTTTGTGTGCCACCAGTGTGACTGAGTGTAATAAGGTTGATTGAGTGGTCAACTTAGCGACTGAGTGTTCTGCAGTTACTTGCTGGACTAGCATTGTGTGTGTGAGTGAGCGAGTCAGAGAATGACAAGATAAGTGAGTAAGAGGCTATGCGAGTCAGTTGGAAGGCTGCTAAGGGGTGGGGGTAAGTTGATTTTCAGCATATAATTCTGTGAGCATACCTTCTCCTGCGCTTTGGACAGCTGGCTGCGTAGGCTGTGCACCTGCTTCTCAGCGGTCTGCCTCTCCTGCAGCAGATGGGCGAGCTGGCCTTCCAGAGCCCCCAGCTTAGCCACCTGAGGAGATGGAAGAATGATGCCATGACCACCACGATCCACCAGAAAACAATCAGACAGAAACAACAAGACAGAACAACGAGCAGGAAACTGAGGATTAACTTATTAAACCATTCAATAGCACTTAAGTCTGTACTTCTTGTTCCAGTAGCTGCATATATGCATGTCCACAATTATGAATTATTCTAGTAAAGTCATGTGACTATGTAGATGTAAGGACATAGAAAGGATACGGATATGACTATGGAAGGATATCTGTACCTTTTCTACACAGCAATCCAGCTCCTCTTTAAGAAGCTCCTTCTCTTCCTGTAGTCTCTGGGCTCTGGACAAAGCACTGGCCAGATCCCCTCCCTCCTTCAGCTGCGGAGCACAGGGCAATACAGGCACACAGACTTAATTGAACTGCTTAACTCTCAAAAAGAATTTCAAGTTTTTGCCTGAAATTGCACTGTGCCTATTTACCATCAAATGTTGGACCTCTATAGAAACCTCTAGTTTTCGTAGGAAACAGTCAAAATAAATGTGTGATGTACTCGCAATGAGTTACAGAGGCTAGAATATAGTTTTTTCTTTCTGCCGGATTACAAGCATCTCTGAACTGACCACATTTCAGCCCTCTAGGTCTCTTGATATCCCTTAGAAACACAACTGAGCCCTAGCACCAGGTCTTGTGAAGTTGTGTGCAAAAGTAGATCAATATAGAATGAAAATATGAGTGCTTTAGACTATTATTTGCCAAGGTATGCCCATGCGTTTTGTAAAATGCCTATGGATACTCCCCATAGGACTTTTTGTTATCCAAAATGCATACTGACAATAAAATGCTTACTGCACATGAACCCCTTTGTGTAGAAGCATAATCCTGGTCTCAAATGAAAGGTAACACTTTGAGGTTTCATGCTTGTATTTGGATTATACTTCAGGGGTTCTGATATGGAATGACTACACTAAATATGGAATGATTACAAAAATGTCTATTTTTGCATTTACTTTGTTGGTTCAATGAGTGTGTATAAAATAGACTATACATCTGTACAACTAATATTGGATAACGCAACATGAAGATTCAATTTCTATGGATTCTTGTGAATTAGATTTCAGTACCCAATATGTTGCATCTACTTATTGTGCTGCAGCCAGAAGTCAGGGTAGCACCAAAAGCGGGGGGGGGGGGGGGGGGGCATTTTGGATCAAATTTAATTGAGACATAATAAGATTAATCTGAGAATGTAAAGCACTATACAGATTGTACAGATTTGGATTCCCAAGAGCCAAAGCTTTGAAATGGTGTATAACATTACTATGCTACATAGCAATATGGTGCATACAATTGATTTAGAATGTTGGGGGGAGGGGGGTAACCGTCCCGCCGGCGGGACACTGAAAATTATGTGATTTGACCCCTCGTTTCCAGTTATTCAGTTGATTATACTTCACTATTTAATCTCCATCGTTAATTGAATGTAATCAGGCATATGAACTGTCCTCATCACCTCGTCAGTTTTTTTGCCTTTTTATGCCTTTTAATGACAGGACAGTGAAGAATGACAGGAAGTGAGTGGGAGAGAGAGTCGGGGTGGGATCCGGAAAGGACCATGGGGCGGGAATCGAACCCGGATCGCCGGCGTACGGTGCAGGTGCCCCAGCCAAAAAATTCACTACCCAAGCTCCAGATTACTTCAGTAGTTTTAGATTCCTGCCTTAATTCTATGTGAAATCTTTATTCTGTCTGCTTTTACCTAAAACATATTTAACTCAAAAAAGATTTTTAATCCTTGTCAAAACTCATTTTAGGCTTACAATCCTTACAATGAAGCGTATTACAAAGCGTAACATTTTCATCTCATAAACATCTTTTTTGCATTTTGAATTTAACCCAAAGTTAAAATGGTGACACTGATAAGTTCTCTACTACAGTATGGGAAGCCATCCTCACCTTACCATCTCTCCCCAGGTAAGATATCCCACTGACCTGTCCATGCAGAGAGGAGAGCTGTCGTGAGAGCAGGGCCTTCTCATGCTGTAGAATAGCACTCTCCTCTTGGGCTTTGGTTAGCTCCGATTCCAGGGCGGTCACGCATGCTTCCATCTGACCAACAGAATACAACAATTAATGTCTTAGATGAGGTCACTTTTGTTCTTTATCTAAATCCGTTAGCCTTTCAGGAGAGGAAGAGGTTTGACGCCCTCGGTCATGTTCCGTTTGGATAATAGTGATTGTTACAAAATGGTCAACCGAATGCAGTATGTTGACGCACGGTCCTGCTGCCAAAGTGGGTACTTGTGACCAATCCCAGAACACAGGCGATAGTCAAACCTAGATCCAACAGATCTTCAGACATTTTTTCAACAACAGTGGAAGCATTATTTTTAATGGCAAGGTAGGTAATGGAAATGCTTAAGTTTGCAGTGGTAGCGCTATGCTCCCCATTGTAGATGAAAAGTAACACGTAGCAACCCTACCTCCTCCCTCTCCCTGGCTGAGAGTGTGCCACGCTGGTGTCCGGCCTCCCTCCTCTCGCTGTGGCGGATCAGATCTCCCAGATGCACGCTCAGCTCCTGGACATCTGCGGCGTTCTGGTCGTTTTTCTGCGACAGCAGCCCATTCTCCTCTTCCAGCTGCAGCCCGCGCATTCGCAACTCAGAGATCTGCACAAGCCATGGGACAAATAAATTATTCCCATCAAGAGACCTTGCAAATAATTGTGTCATGGTGTCCATCATAGATTTTTTTTTTCAAGAAAGGAATATTGATATTGACCGAGTTCAGAAGTATTAATTAGCTTAAATGTATATTACTGTAGTATATGCAATCTGGTTTGAGAAACTCTACCTGTTTCTTGAATGACTCAGCCATCTTCTGAGCAGCAACCTTTTCTTTCCTAAAAAGCTCCAGTTTAATCCTATGGACAGAAGGGGGAATATATGAGAGCAGGGATGGATTACTGAACGGGCCTACTGGGCCCAGGCCCAGGGGCCCAAGGGGTCAGGGGGCCCTGAAGCTCAAGCCTTTGCATGGAATCATTGCCTCAATATCAACAAATCAGGATGTAGGCTATGAATCTGATTGAATTTAGTATTGGCCATCTCCAAAATGCACCAGAATACAGGAAATCACATCAAACAAATTAAAACATTTCTGGGGGAGGACCCCCAAACCATTAATACATCTGGGCCCAGGGGCCCGAAAGTTCATGATCCGCCCATGTATGAGAGCTGCAGTGCATAGACAGCTATCCATTTGTCATACATGTAAATTGTGTAGAGGGGACATGAAGGCTAGAAACTATTGTAGCTAGTGTTGGCAAACATGTGAAATATGTTACTGGGTCTGAAAGTACAAACAGGCAACAGGTCTTACAGCATGTCCTCTTGACTTTCTCGGACATCTTCTTCCTTTATGGCAGATATTTTATGCCTCAGCACGATATTCTCCTCTGCTAGACGTCCTGCTTCGCTTCTGGAAGCAATAGCAAAATACACACCTTAATGATACTATATTTTACAATTGGGTCTTTGTAGCCATAATAAAAAGACTGAGTAAAGCGTTTGGTTATTACATAGAACATGCAGCCAATAACCCAACAGTCGTGTTTATTCTAGAGGTACAATGAAAAGGCAGGTAGTCTTTTTGAAAGATACACAAAACATACACAAGTAACAGGAATTGGAGCAGGAAGGTATGAAAGTGTGAAAAAGGAAGTCAAGGTGTTAGGTACACTGGAGTATTTTTGGGGTTGGGAAAAAAACTGGACTTTTTGGTGAGGCAAAAGCAGTGGTTGCTATTTCTACATGAAGGGTTTGGGATCCGCTAAACGTGAGGAGTGAAACCACAATACTTAGCCTTGGACAAAGGGTGCAGCACAGGTGGAAAAGGGGGCTTGAACAAACTTGGAACACAATTACGGGAGGTGCATCCAAATGGGTTACGACACGGCTAGAGGGCCACTTCTGTTACATTACCTATGTGCTTGCATCCGATTGCGTATGTGGAAAGACTTCTCCTGAAGCTCAGTGAGTGCCCTGCGCAACTTGGCATTCTGTTTTTCGAACTCAGAGCAGCACTCCTCCAGGTCAGACACCGCCTGGATTTTGGCCTCCATCTGAGAGTTCAAATCCAGGAAGGTGTCAGAGTCTGACGTGTTTCCGGAAGAATCTGAGGATTCCTGCTGCATGGCCTGGAGCAAATCATTCACGTCCTCGTCATCTTGCTTCTCTAGCTCGTGGACAACAGCGCTCAGCTTGGTGTTCTCCTCTCGCATGCGTCCAATTTCGTCTAGGAGCGCAGAGTGCTGGTCGTGGAACTCTTGAATGATATGCATCTTACCCTCCAGGCTCACGACCCTCTTTTCCAGCTTTTCATTGTGGTCGGCCAGCCGCACGTTCTCGCAGATGCACTCCTCGTACCGAATCTGTAAGTCAGTGAGTTCTAGTGCCTTGATTTCTAGGTTCTTGACTTGTTCAATCATGGTAGAGATTTCAGACTTCAGGTCACAGTTCTCGACCAGAGCCTCCTGTCCAGTGATGAGACTCTCACTGTTTACCTCCAAGATTACCTCTAGCTCATTGGTTCGCTGCTGGAGCTGGGAGACCTGTTGCTGTAATGACTGATTGTCTTCAGTAGCAGCCTTATACTGAGCCTGTAGGTGAGCAAGGACACGTGTCTGATCCTGAAACTGGCCTACTCTATCCTGCAGCTCTAGGATTTCCTGTACACAAGCATCACGCTCCTTTACTGCCAAAGCACAGTCCTCCTGAAGCTTAGCCACCAACTCTGCCTCTCTTTCCAGTTCTTTCATCCTCTCCAGGAGGAGAGCAACACTGGCCTGTTCAATTATCTTCATGTCCTCTACAGTAGGCTCAATGTCTCCTGCAGCATCCAGGTCAGCACCTTCTTCCTTGTTCTCCTCTGTGACCTGTATAACTATTCCTTCTGTGTTGATGATCTCTGCGTCAGGGTTTGAAGCTGGTACCTCATTAGGCATTTCATTGTCCACAACTTCAACTGACATATCCTCAACTTCTGCCTGGGTGTCTGCAACCTCCCCCATGTTCTCAACAACTTGCCTGGTCTCACCCACATCTGCAACTATCCCCGTCCCCTCAAGATCTGCATTGTCTGCCCCCAGGTCTGACATATCTACCCCTGTATCTTCATTGTATGCCCCCGTGTCCTCAACATCTGCCCCAGTCCTAGACCCTGCATTGGCGGAATCTGGCTCATTGAGAGCAACACATTCCCCTTCATTTTTGTCTGTTTCCATGCCCTCAACATCTGCCCTTGTGCTGACATTATTGTGCTCAACTTCTTCTACATGTACAGGATCTGTGTCTGTGGCCACTGTGACTTCTGCCTCTACAATCTCTACACTCACATCTACAACATCCACCTCTAGAACCTGTACAACGTCAACTTCCTTATCTTCTGAAACCTCCACTTGCCCACCCTCTGGCTCAGCTGCATCAGCATGCACAATCTCGGCTCCAGTCTCAGCAACTTCTTCATCCTCTACTTTGGCCTCAACAACTTCGATCACACCTCCATCTACAGTTTCAGCTTCCTCTACATTCTCCTTTGTTTCTACATTTGAGACACCTGAGAGATCTACCTGGTCATCTTCGGTATAAATGTCTGTATCTATGATTTCATTCTTCTCAGTAAGAACTGTGAACTCTGCATCCTCCGTCTCCTGTGAGTCTGCGACTGTTGCACTCTCAGCATCTTTCCCGTCAGCAGGTTCTGCAGGATGAAGGTCTGCTCCTTCATCTGGATCAACCAGGTTTTCCTCCTCTGCACCTTCTTTATAACCTTCTACGTCACCAGTGGTTTCAGTAAGGCCATCATCAGTACTGGAGATTACTTCATCAGCATCATTCACAACATCTACGACATCCTTCTCATCAGTGTTGGCACTCAAATCCCCCTCTTCTGTGGGGTCTTCTTGAACAATGGCATCAGCATCATTGCCATCAGCCTCTGTCTCATCAGTACCTTCTTCCTCATCATGTGCAACTTCACTCACTGTGATTTGCATGTCGGCATCACAGTTTTCCTTGGCCAATTCCTCATCGGTCTCTTCTGGAATTGGTACAGCAAACACAGGAAGATCACAAGATGCCTCCTTCTCAACGTCATCATCATTTATACCTTCTGGTACTTCAAAATCATTGGAGAGAATGATAATTTCTTCACCTTCACACATTTCTGCAACAAGATCAGCCTTCTCATCGCATATCTCAAATGATTCAGTAGTTGTCCTTTCCTCTACATTTGGACTTGACTCTTCCACTACATCAAGCTCTAGGTCCAGGTCTCCCAGCTCATTTGTCTTCTCCCCCATCGAGGTGGCAGCTGCTTGGGCCTCCTTCAGTTTTTCCTCCAGCTCCATCAGGCTGCACTGCATCTCTAGCCGCTCATTCTCAAAGTCCTCTGCTGCCTGCCTGAGCAACTGTTCCACCTCCTGGACCTTAGCCTTCAGCTGATCCCTTTCCTCCAGGAGATGCCTCCTCTCTTCCAGCTGTGTCTCTGCTAGGTTAAGCGCCTCAACATGCCTTGATTCTAGGTCGGACAGGCTGGCCTGCAGATCAGTGCGCTCCTGCTCAAAGTCATTAGCCGCCTGTCGGAGAAGCAGCTCCACCTCCAAGGCCTTTCTCTCTGACTGGGCCAGTAGCTCGTCTTTTGCATCAAGGTTCTCCTGCAGTCGGTCGTGGAGCTCGTTCAGCTGCCGGCTGAGCTCGATCTCTTTGGTCTGCGCTGCACTAATAAAGCTCTCCAGCTCATTTTGGAGCTCCTGGTTCTTGAGCCTGAGGGCCTCCATTTCTCCTTTGTGATGTTGCTCAAGATCTTCACGCTCTTTGGATAGCTCCTGGGTGAAAGTCTCCTTTTCCAGTTGTAAGGTTTCCTTCAGGACCTTCAGCTGATTTTCTGCCTCTTGGTTTGCAGCTTCCATTTCTGCCTCCCAGTTGGTCCGTTCTTCTGTGTGGTGCTTAGAGAGTGCCTGAAGTTCGCTCTGGTAGTGCTGCTCGAGGCTATGAACATCTGCCTGGAAGCGTTCTGACACAGCCTCCTGATCACCTGAGAATCGAGCCTCAACCTCTGTGATTCTTTGGGAGAAGTGGCTCTCCAGTTCCCTCCTGCATATGGTCAATCAGGGAAAGTTAACAACCCACAGCTCCCCTTTCACTTACCTACTGTATATGCACACACCACCCCTATGTACAGAGACAACTTTTAACAACTGTTCAGAAAGTCTAGGTAGTTAGACATGTAGTGAATTTTGTTCAATGTAGAATGTAGAATAGAAAAACGTAAACTGCTTTAAGTCAATGTGAAAGTCAAGTTATGACCCTTGCCCTCCCAACCCAAAGTTGAACACGTACCTTTCCAGTGCGATGTCGTCCCTGAGTTTGTCCAGCAGGCCGCTGAGTCTCTCCCGCTCCTCGCTATGTTTGGAGCTGAGCTCCTGAATCGCTTCTCGGTTGCTCTCCTCCAGACGGGCCTTCTCCTCCTCCAGAGTGTCCTGCCACCTCCGTTCTACCTCCTCCTTCTCTTGCCGGTGTTTGACCCTCTCTTCCTCCAACCTCTCCTGTAGCTCACATTCATACTGCTCTTCAAGTTGGGATTTCTCCTTCTCAAACTCCTCTGACAACCTCCTCTCTATCTCCTCTTCGACGTCCCGGAGCCGCTCCCTTTCCTTGGCCAGACAGTCCTGAAGGGAGGCCTCATGCTGCTCCTCCAAAAGAGCTTGCTCCTCCTCCCACTGCTCCCTGAGCTTGGCCTCCTTCTGCTCTTGCTCCTTGAGGAGCCTCATTCCCTCCTCCACCAGCAGGGCCTCCAGCACCTCCTTATGCTGCCCCTCTAGCTGGCCTTTCTCCTGTTCCCATTCCTCTGTAAGCCTCCTCTGCAGGTCCTTGCTGTCCTCCTCAAATGTCCTCTTTGCTTCCTCAAGCCGAGCAACGAGATCCTCCTCGTGGCTCTTCTGAAGCTGCTCCCTCTCCTGTTCCCACTTGTCCAATATCCTCTTCTCCTCCTCCTCCCTGTCTCCCTGAAGCTTCTGCCTCTCCTCCTCTATTCTGGTCTTAAATGCCTCCTCTTGTTGCTGCTCCAGTTGGTGGATCTTATCAGAGTGTTCCTTCTCCAGCTCATCCATAGCGTCTGCGTGACGTGCCTCCACAGTTTTCAGCTGCTCCTGGAGCTCACCGGCCTGAGCCAGCGATTCCTCAAGATCATGCTGGAGGGAGGACATCCTCTCCTGGTGTTGCCTCTCCAGAGCCTCTCGCTCCTCAACCTGGTTCTCCTCCAAATTCATTCGCTCCTCCTCCACCTGAGGTAAAGACAACACAGGATGAAATAGTGGCACTTAGTCACTGCATACAGTGTCTGCTACACACATTATGTTTTGAATTATAATTATGTTATAGCTGAGAAGCTATGGGTTAGCATACCTGGTCCAGTTGATTCTGGAGCTTGTGTGCCCGAGAGAGAACGAGTGCCACCTCATCCCTGAGGGCCTGCACCTCCTCCTGGTGCTGAGAGGAGAGTGTGCTCCTCAGCTCATCCTGCACTGCCTGCTGCTCCTCCAGACGCTGCTGGTACTCGCTCACCTGTGACCCAAACAGTACATGTACACACACTGGGTTTGAGTAGGGGCCGATTACAGTATATTTTGCCCTCTACAGCAGGGGAGAGTAAAAATGACTTTCCAGTATTTCAACAAAAAAATTGGACACTGCTCTGCAGGCACACAGAATCTTGTTACTCATTTCCTTATGATAGAGGTCTGCCTCACCTGCTCTTTGATGCTCTCCATCTCTCTAAAGTGCTGCTCCTTCAGCCGCTCCAGGAGCATTTCTGTCTCTAGAGACATGTTAAAGGGCTGACTCTCCTCTAGCCCCAGACCTATATGCATATATATTAAACAAACACTCAGTTAATGTGATCAATCAGTTAGAGCAAAGGCCTTGCTGTAGACTTACAAAGCAATAGTGCAAACTCGAGTAGTTCTGTTATATTAACAATTCTGCATACATATAATTCCCATTTAACATCTAAACACAGATAAAGAAATAACGCTCATGCCATGTTCTTTGCCTCAGCCATACTACCACACAGGTGAACACACAATGATCCTATAAGGTAAAATATGAGAGCTGTTACCCTGGTCTGACTCCATGCCCGGGCTCTTGTTCTCAAGCTCATCAGACAGAGAGAGCAGTGAGGAGGGTGGGGGCGCTCGGCCGACCACCTGAAACTCCTCCAGCTGGGCCTGCAGCTCATCGATACGATCCTGCAGCTCCTACACAACACAACACAACACAACACAACACAGAGCGTCTTATAATAACTCATAAAAATAGTCATTCGAGACTTGAACACATGCATTAGAGGTATAATCTAAAACCCAATGTTAATGACAAATTGTGAAACACACAAACCATGTCACAAACACACATAATGAGGAGAGAGTGGGGGAAAAAGATGGAGTGTGAGAGAGAATAGTGGGGGGGGGGGGGGGGAAAGGGAAGAGTAGAGACTTACTCTGCACTGGAGCTCATAGTTGCTGCGAAGATGTCGCAGACGGTCCTCCTGCAGGAAGAACTCAGCGCTTCCTGGGTCAAGGTCTCCAAACTGCAAAGTAAAATTATGAAGTAATGGCCAAGAAAAAAAAAAAAAAAAAAACAATACAAAAAAAAAAAAAAATTCTATGCACAGTAGCAATCCATCCTAAATCCCAAAAACCTTTTGTCACCTTTTCTTTGAGGACGTTGTCCAGGTTCTTCTGCAGCTTGCTGACCTGGTTCTCAGCCTCCACAAGCCTCTCTGTGCTGTCCAGCAGCTCTGCTTCCAGGCGGCTATTTTCCTACAGAAGGTACAAGTTACTTTCAACTGGAGAAGCAAAATTCTACTAGTTATTGGGAAGAATAAGCTCTACGAAACCCAAGACATTTGAAAATCTTTTTGTTCCAATATCTACGTATACTATTTTACCAACAGAAATAAATACATGTAATATATGGATTACTACAGCAATGGCGCTGCTCTCATACTTTGGCTGTGAGAGAGAGATGCTCCCGCAGGAAGGTCTCGTCCTCACGGATCTTGACGATCTCGGCCTCCAGCTCCTCACGCTGCTGGCTGGCCTGCTGCTGCAGCCGGTCCATCTCTCGGGTCAGCTCTGAACGCAGCGCCGCCAGCTTCTCCTTGTGCTCCAGCTCTAGCTTACTGCAGAGGGGAGAGCCATAGGGGAATGGTGTGTGGGTGGGGTGGGGTGGGAATGGTGTGTGGGTGGGGTGGGGTGGGGATGTAGACAAAAGCGAGAAGGGAATCACTACACCGTAAGCAAGTGAAATACAGTGAACACAAGACTGATGCTGTCAGAATCTTTTGACAAAATGGAAATTGAACTTAACATGCATTTCCTGTGGTAACAGGTTAAAATATTGAGTCAGGGTAAGCAATAGCATATCTGGAGATTAGTGCTATACATACACAATGACATTCATGAAATCCAAGGCTGAATCCTTCATGCATTTTAAACACCATCAAAAGCCAAATGGTGGTATTTTAACGGGGCCGAAATATGCATGCGCACGAGCTGGATAATCATAACGAGAAAGGTCAAAGGTCAAGGGGCTCACCGCAGGTTATGCTCGTTGTGGCGCTCGATGGCAAAGTGGTGCTCATCCACCTCAGAGGCCAGCTGGGACTTGAGCTTCTCAGCCTTCTCCAGATCAGAACGAATCTTCTCCTTTTCCCGCAGCTCCAGGTCCACACGCTCACTAACACACACACACACACACACACACACACACACACACACACACACAAAAACACAAAATTAGTTGTAAATTAATTGTACATTAGTGCAATGAGAAAATCAATAATGGTAGATACATATAGAAAGGGCAACTTGAAATCAAGACTGCTGTAGGAAAGGCAACTATTAAAGGAGAATTCCGGTGTGATATTGACCTAAAGTGTATCGAAACATGATACCGAGTGTGAACGTATGTCTCATAGCCCATCTCGGCTTGTCCCCTGCACTCCAAAATCTGGCGCTAGTTAGCCGATGCTACCAACATCTTCTTCAATAGTGGTGCTTCGGCATCGGGCTAGCCATGCAAATAAATCACTGTTTTACACCCATTTACGAGGCTCAATGTATCTCCACACTTCATTGGTAGACTTCCTAGGGCCCTGACATTTAAAACGAGACATTGAGAACTTTGAAAAAGCACTGGTAGTTTACTTACAAGACGATTTATACAGACAGTATCTTCACGAAGTTTAACGTTTGCAGCCATCTTGAATTTAGTCACGATAAGTCGAGCAACGAGTAAGAATGAACAGGTATGATAAGGGATCAGATTCCAAAAATAATTCAGTGGAAATGCATGGATTCCAGTTGCTGCTACTGGAAGAAACTGGAATCCATGCATTTCCACTGAATTATTTTTGGAATCTGATCCCTTATCATACCTGTTCATTCTTACTCGTTGCTCGACTTATCGTGACTAAATTCAAGATGGCTGCAAACGTTAAACTTCGTGAAGATACTGTCTGTATAAATCGTCTTGTAAGTAAACTACCAGTGCTTTTTCAAAAGTTCTCAATGTCTCGTTTTAAATGTCAGGGCCCTAGGAAGTCTACCAATGAAGTGTGGAGATACATTGAGCCTCGTAAATGGGTGTAAAACAGTGATTTATTTGCATGGCTAGCCCGATGCCGAAGCACCACTACTGAAAAAGTTGTTGGTAGCATCGGCTAACTAGCGCCAGATTTTGGAGTGCAGGGGACAAGTCGAGATGGGCTATGAGACATACGTTCACACTCGGTATCATGTTTCAATACACTTTAGGTCAATATCACACCGGAATTCTCCTTTAAGTGCAGAGCAAGGGGGAAAAAAAACAAAACAAAACAAAAAAAAACAAACAAACACACATGATAAACAAAAACCAAACAAGAACAGTCTGGAAACTTCAGACACCTTCCCCTATGTGACAAATGGACAGCTGCGATTACAATCTGGGAAAAGCCTTTGGAAGCTGGAAGTCTGGAAGTTTAATGCTGGTGCTTGCAGGGGCACACTCACACAAGGTGTCGGATCTCTGCCTTGAAGCTCGCCAGTGCCGCTCTGTGGATGTTGTTTTTCGTTGTCATCATCAGCTCGTTCTCTAGAGCCATTGTCAGCTCGCTCAGATTCACCCGCCCATCCAGACTAAACTCCAGAGCCTGCATGCAAACAAACACACACACACACACACACACACAATAGTAGGCAAAACCTGTACATAACTGATGCATATTCTTCCAAATGTCCACTCCATAGTGCTGTTTATTCTAAATTCAACAAAGGAAAGAGAGAGAGAGAGAGAGAGTGTGTGTGTGTGTTTGCACGCATGTGTGAGAGTGAGTGAAAGTGGGCTTCACCTCAAGAACCTCTGGACTGTTTTCAATGCCCTCGTCCATCCAGGCATCCACCAGTTCCTCTGCTGCTGTATGTCCGGTGCCATCATCCAACGTAGAGAAGAGACGCAGGCCAATGGTGCTGGTGGCGATACTCGTCCTGCGACCACTCTCATCAAAGGGCTACACAGACACAATTAAGGGCATGAATGAACCTGTGGGTGTCAGTGTGTGTGTGTGTGTGTGTGTGAGATCAATCTGGTAATATGGCAAAATTCCTAATATTTAGCACTGCCAGTGGCTCCAGTTTGGCAACAAGAAATCAACAGCAACATTAGGGAGCCTGTAAAAGACTTCTGCATAGCAGTTCGGTGTCCAGCGATGACATCTGTGCAAATGATAGATGTGTGTACAGTATGTGTGTTTGTCTGTGCGTGTGTGTGTAGTACCTGTGTAGAGTGATGCCGTTTCAGCTGTCGGTAGGGTGTCGAGGATGAGGGGGTGGGGGGCTGACTCTGGCTAATGATGTAGCGCATGAAATCCAACACATTCATGTCTCCCTCCACATCCAAACACTGCAGCAGGTCATCATTCAACTACATACACAAAATAACAGACACACAGACAGAATCACAGGCTTGATTCTATGATGCATGACATTATGAACATTCTTACATACTACAGTATAGTAACGTATCCCTGTGTGACTCTACCCACTAAAAATGCCTCCGGAGATATGTGTGGTCAGGTCACTGCAAGGTAATCTCTGGTGTCTAGGTCACCTGTTCTTTCTTTAGCCCAATCACGCTCACTTTCTCTCTAATCCCACTATAGTTACTGTCTGCCTCATTAATCCCATATACTCCATCAATTGTAGTACTCTGGTACACTCAAACACACACACACACACAGTTGGGCCTGAACACCTGTGCATATATGTGCACACACACATTCAGGCGTGGGCATGACATGGACATGGACACAGACACACACCTCCAGGCCCAGGTGCTGACAGAGTGTGAACAGCTGTTCTTGCGTGGCTGGCTGGTCCCAAGGCAGCGCCAGCTCGGCACAGGCGGCATGTAAGCGCTCCTCCTGCCGCTCAGAGATGGGCATGCACATAGAGCCACGGGGCGTGCCAGGCTCATCCGGGTTCCACAGGTGAAGCTGACCTGCGAACAGGTTCATGGCGACCATTAGGTTTAGGCTCTGAATCGACCACGAGCACAACTAGCCTTTCAAACATACAGTACATATTTTGATGCCAGTCGTTAGAAAACGACAGGCAAGATTTAAGTGGGATGAGGCTCAGTAAGTGTGTAAGTAAGTAAGTAAGTAAGTGTGTGATGTTCTAAAATATAAAAGGTACATTATATAAGGTTCTATATGAAGTATTATAGGCTCACCCTCAGCCTCATATTCCTCTGGGCTGCTTCCGTGAGTGTTCCAGCGCTGCGAGACAAGAAACACACATGTAACATCAGTCACAGAGCTGTGCACAACAAAATAACCACATACCATCAGCCCATCCAATTTCATATCAGAATAGAAGAACAGAACCAGAATAAAGCAAATAAATTATATAGAAATTCACACATGCTTCGTATCCTCAATATCACCACAGGAATGTTAGGGACAACAAAAGCAAATGTTCTCACAAAATGAATAGCATTATCGCTAACAAAAGAATGCAAATAACACTCACATACATTCAGCATGTTAACTTTAGATATAGGACTACAGAAAATAACACAGGCAATATAGTGCAGTAAATCACCCCAAAGCACCACATTGCATCCCATTGCTT
The DNA here is from genome assembly GCF_018492685.1 of Alosa sapidissima. NCBI lineage: Eukaryota > Metazoa > Chordata > Actinopteri > Clupeiformes > Clupeidae > Alosa > Alosa sapidissima. Next base: position 15,039,651 of record NC_055975.1, read on the forward strand.
TTCTTTCACTAATCTGCTGTCAATCAACATTCTCCCGTGATTTTCTCCTTTCGTGGGTGAAAAAAGAAAGTGTGGAACGGGGGAGGGGGTGAGAACTGACCAGAGAGAGAGGGCAGCCAACTCATTAGGATGAAAAGGGAGAGGGTCAAGCGACAGCCTGCTGAGGTCTATGGGTATGATTTACTGAATACACAGCTATGGAGAAACGTATCCACACGTGGCGGTGCCCTTCTACAGCACGTAACCAGAGGTGTTCCATCATTTACCAGCTGAAGGGGCAGCAATTTGGTGGAGTGAAGTTTTTTGATGAAGTGAAATGTGTCCAAGCAGGTTAAGGTTCTTAAGGTATTGTACTGAGCAGAGCATTGGGAGAGGTTAATCTGGCTAGCTTTCCAATATTTTGCCTTGTCAATTGCCAGTCGGTCAACTGGAGATCCATAGCAAAATCCAGGAGCCTGTGGAAGACTTTCATGGCATGTGTGTGTTGACAAGATGCATTGGACTTCATGGACTTGTGGTGTGGGGTGTGTGTGTGTGTGTGTGTGTGTGTGTGTGTGTGTGTGTGTGTACGCATTGTAATGCAGTGCAGTGTGAAAACTCATTGTTGGAAGGTCAGACTGAGCTGAGCAGATGGGCTCCCAGTCTTCTGGAGTGCATCGGCATCTGCATCAAGGGGTGTGTGTGTGTCCATTGTTCCTGATCAGACTTGCTAGCGCTCAGTCGCAACCCCTAACCTCCCCCATCTACTCCCCTTTTCCATCTGTCTCTCCTGTGGCTGCACATTGTTACGAGGATTCAGATTAGAATACATCAGAATGAGAGAGACTATTTGTGTGCATGTGTGTGTGTGTGTGTGTGTGTGTTATGGCCATCACTTGGATATGAACCCCAGTGTGGACTAAATGCAGATGTATCCTAGCCACACACACACACAACAAACCACAGACACACCTAAATCACCCTATCTCTTTGACAGACACCTTTCAGAGACTACTACCTTTGATGAATAATGATCTACATTAAACAATAATGATCTACATTAAACACATTTCCTTCCATTTAATTTCAAAAGTTAGTATATTGTTTTTATACAATTCAGTCCACTGACAATATAAGTGGTCCAAAATAACAATTTGACTTTTCACTTTTGTCAAGGTCTACAGCTCACCGTTTTACTGGATAGATCAAATTCCTCTCATAATTTATAGTCTCGCCTTCACATACAAAAGGAATTACTCATAAGGGTGTGTGCATGCATGCATGTTTGTGTGCGTGCGTGCGTGCGTGCGTGCGTGCGTGTCTCTCTCTATGTCAGGAGAAGTCCTGCTAGGTGGATCATTATTTAATGCAGATGAGAGCGGAGGATTACACCCCCTAAACACACTTTGCGGCTCACACAGCTAATCACACACACACACACACATAAATGGCACATGACAAAGCCAAAGGATAAGGGATCTGGTTAGTGGATGGAAGTACACACCAATAAAAGGAGAAATGAAGACAATAGGTTCTCAAAACCGAAACAAATATTTCAAGCGAATTGAATTTGAGGACTTCATTAGGATGCATAGTTTTAGACTAAAATAAGAGAACCTGTTATACGCACAATGTCACCAGTGAAGCAGGTAAAAAGGGACAAAAGAAAAAAGATAAATAATCTACCAGATACGGAGATCGTAACTGTCCTATTTCCAAATGAGCAAGAGCAAGAGAGACACTAATATTTGGAAACAAGAAATTAATTTAAATCTGGTTAATCCACACACACACACGTAGCAGAGGATTAATGACGCCGTGTGCTCTGACCCTTTCAATGACCTCGTTGTCACACACCCCCCTGTGTCTCACACACACAAACCTCCTTCTACTCCTCGCTTGCTCTCCCTCCTTCCCACACACACACACACACACACACACTTGATATTGTCTGAGAGAAAGGAGGTCGTTCCGCTTTGTCAACACAAGGGGTGTATGGGAGGGGGTGCAAACGGCTGTTGCCTTGGCAACAATAACACAGCATAGACAATTAACATCATGGCCAAAGGCCTGGCCTTCACATTCCTTCTGTTAGAAAAACACACACTTTTTATTATGGTTTACACTGTCCAAGAAAACATAGTCAAATCTACAGCTGTGGCTTTCTTGACAGATACCAAAAAAGAAAAACACTGCAACGTTAATTTAATATCTGTAAAACTGGTAAGTAACCCTCTTCAAGGCTTTTGGTGTTTGTGTTTGTGCGTGTGTGTGTGTGTGTGTACGTACGTACACACACACACACACACACACACACAGGCGGAGGGAGAGTGAAAGCCTACAGTAGTTATGTAGAGTGCAATGCCTTGGTAAGTAAGCAGAGCCTCGGGTAAGAGTTTGAATCTCGGAGCACGGTAAGCTTATTAGCTAAGAATAACGCAGCAGTGTGGCTACGGCACTAAAGAATATAATATAGACTAGGGATGAGCAGCCGAGACTGTCTGTGTGTATGTGTGTGTGTGTGTGTGTGTGTGTGGCCGGCCTGGAAGCATTACAGCTTTCCATACTTACAAGCACACAGTGCCCAATACTTCCTAGAACACCCTTGGACTGCGGATGTCCAGAACACAAAACTTTTTCAAGTTGCAAATGGCACCATTCTCTAATTGCTTCACCTTCTTCCTTTAGGGTGAAGCAATGGAGCCAATAGGATTAGCACATTAGCAGGCTGAAATGATTCCACCACATTGTTTTCCCTGTTAGTGATCCCGGTCTTAACTTGTCATCCTTATTAAAGGAGGGGACCAGCAAGAATATATGCATCATAAGATGCCAAACTGGAAAAAGCACAGTACTTTGTTCATCCAAGAAGCTCCATATAACTCACAACAGACTTGGTGGTGATACAGGGCAACTTTCTGAGCAATGTTGCCAGACAATATTACTGACCAGTGCTGTTCAGGCACTTACCCACTATCTGGAGAAGCAAATTGCCCACTGATTTAGTTATCATCTAATCTGAATATTAGCAACCAGTCACATTATTGCCCAGCAAACTGCTCCAAAAGAGGACCCATCATACACAATCACTGTAATGCTTTCTGTAATGCGTAAGAAATGTGCCTCCCCATTCTCGTTCATAGACAAATCATAACAGACTCCAGCAGTCCATGTCATACCTCACGTTTCCTGGGTACTGCGGATTCCTCATTCTCTTCATCCTCCTCATCCTCCTCTTCTTCAGCCCTCTGCCCCTCTGACGGCCCTCCCTCCTGTTCTGAGGCAGCTGCGGAGAACTCCCCAAGGCCCTCGATAAACTCTGGGGTGGAGCGCCGGCCGTAGCGCTTAGTCCCCTTCACAAACTTGGGATGGACCTCCGGAGAGTCTGGAGGCGAGTCGTCTGCAGGAGAGGGAGAGAAGAAGACCAGACGGGAAAGAACATCAGAGGAGAGGAGACAGAACAAGCACACAGTGATTAACAGGCCATAAAGACTTTTTTCTGACCACTGATCTCTTAATGAAAGTAGAAAAGATTATATTAAATATTTAATTACATAAGTAAAGATTAAAGTCTCTGCATTAAAAAAGGCAATATAATAGGAGAATAGCATACCAAACCAAATAAAGAGAATAAAGGGAATAACATGGCAGACTAGAGATTCTAGAGCGCTCTTACATGATGGTGCATGATGATTGTAAATAATGTGCCCTCTCATACAGTCTCCTTTAAGTTCATAAAGTGGTCACAGACATCTATGTGAAAAATCCCCAGAATTCTCCTTTAAAAGGAGAATTCCGGTGTGATATTGACCTAAAGTGTGTTGAAACATGATACCAAGTGTGAACGTATGTCTCACAGCTCTTATCGCCTTGTCCCCTGATCTCCGAAATCTGGCGCTAGTTAGCCGATGCTTAGCACTCTGGACTTGTAACCGGAGGGTTGCCGGTTCGAGCCCCGACCAGTGGGCCGTGGCTGAAGTGCCCTTGAGCAAGGCACCTAACCCCTCACTGCTCCCCGAGCGCCGCCATTGTAGCAGGCAGCTCACTGCGCCGGGATTAGTGTGTGCTTCACCTCACTGTGTGTTCACTGTGTGCCGTTTGTGTTTCACTAATTCACCGATTGGGTTAAATGCAGAGACCAAATTTCCCTCACGGGATCAAAAAAGTATATATACTTATACTATACTTAAATCACTGTTCATCCTCCGAAGTCTACCAATGAAGTGTGGAGCTACTTTGAGCCTCATAAATGGTGTAAAACCGTGATTTATTTGCATGGCTAGGCCGATGCCCGAGTCATGTTTCAACACACTTTAGGTCAAAGTCACACCAGAATTCTCTTGACTTACTCTTGACTTTATGGCATTATCCTCCTGAAAAACTTGACTCCCTTACCCTCTGTTACCTTGTCCCTTTGACTTAACACACTTTATCCATCTGGATACATGGATATTATTGATGTAAATTAACACACACTGTGTATATTTCGTCAAACACATATTAATGTGTTTTTCCCAGAGGCTACCACCCTTGGGTTTGTGACTACAACTAGATTATCCACTGTGCTCCATCAACTTGACACAGAGTCTTCCTCTGAGCGATGAAGATTAAAGAGAAGTGTGTTGTTTAAGTAGAAGACAAGACTGCATCAGGCTATATACAACTGATCCTTCAGGACTGCCTCTTTGGGAAGTGAACAGTCTCTACTCAATTACATCACTGTACTGTGGCCTCACAGAGTCTGTTAAGCCAATTATAACACGCACACCACACACAAAGAAGGGAACACTGGCGGTCAACGGGTCATTCTGAAACTCTTTAAAGCTGAAGCAAAAACCAAGAATCTCTTTTGAAAGGGAAGGGACCAAGAAAGATAAGGAAAGTAAAAGTAAAGTAATAACAAGTTGTCTCATTTCACCTCGCAGAAAATGAGGAGAACTGCTTGGACAAACCAAAACTCTCAAAAATGGTCATCAACCTAAGGATGTGGAATTGGTGAGCTTATGCCTTCACTATAAACAACTGTTGTGCTAACGCACATTTTACTATAGCTACGCTTTGGGTAAGGTGAACTTGTTTAAACAGGCTAAAACTGGACAAGATCTAGATATTTAGTCTGCTACTAAAAGCAGCCATTCCTCTGTAGTCTGGAAAGCTACCTCTGGGACCTCTGCACTGTGACAAGACCTGGGCACCAGGTTGGGGCACTGTGCTGCTGTTTTAGACCTGGGCACTAAGGGGGGCACTCTGCTGCAGTTTTGGACCCGGGCAGCCTGTTACTCCACTGGCACAGCGCCCAGCTGCATCATCATACCTATGCTGACACGACACATCCCACAGTAGCCATGACGACCGGCAATGCTTCATGTTTTCAGATGGCCACAGACAGACAGCCAATCAAGATATACAGACAGACACGTACGTGTACACACACACACACACCACACACACAATTACCATGACCTTTGCTGCAAAAGGCAGCTCATGTCTGAGGTATTTAGATTACAAACAGCAAATGAGATAGCTGAACAAGACACCCTGCTACCTCACTGTCCTTTTAGTTTCAGAGCAATTTGAGTGAACATTTCTATAAGGACATACTGTGCAAGTCATCACATTACACCACTGCTTCAACAAAGACCAAAACCAATAAACCTTTCAACCTCGTTGCACTTTTATATTTATGTTGTTTAACATGACAACAGGAGATGGTTTCCCTGGGATACCTGATTGTGCTGCCACCTCTTCACTCTCAGCTGGGTTTCCGATAGTCGAGGACAACACCAGAATCAACGCATTCTTAAACTGCTCAAAATCCACCTGTAGAACACAACACAGAAGAGCATTCAGTCAGACAAGAACGTGTGTACATACAGCACCCTCCATGTTCATGGTCTCTATGGACCCTTTCAAGAGAGTTCCATTATCAGCATTATAGTTGGCCCCACAAGACTTCCGTTTTAACATTCCATATGTTATCTTAATGCAGAGGAAGTAGATTGGGGCCCAAATAGAACGTTCAAGCATTGTTTTTGTTTTTATTGTTGAAAGGGTCCATAGGATGCTATGGGAACCTGTTGCTCAGTAACTCGGTCTACTAGCCTTGATTTCAACGGTCTGGTAGATAAGGCCTGACATTGTTTGGAGCTTAGGCATCATAAAATGTCTGGTGGAGACCTGAAGTGTGGGGCATGGAGGAGGAGGAGGAGGGTCTTTGCTGGAGTGGAGGAAACAAGGGTAGCAGCTGTCTGCCTGCCAGCAACTTGATGCATATTCACGTCCTTTGTGTGCACGTGCACTGCCATTAGGAGATGGAGTGGGGGAGCTCACCCACTGCCTACACACACACACACACACAGACACTCCCAGTGTGTTGGGATAGAGACTTCAAAAATCAGTATGAGGAGCACCCCCTCCCCTTTACTCTCAAAATAGGGGCTCAGTGATTTGACTTGCACCAATTGGTCACCTTTGTGAACTGCTTGTGAGCATGCTTTTATCTTGTGGTGTGTATGTGTCTGATGACTGTTGAGGGACAGAGAGAGGGGGCCCCTGGTGCTCAAGCACCACTCTCTCCCTCTACTAATCAATGTCCTCCAAACAGACACATAGGCCTGTTTGCCTGGTCGCTGTGACAACAACGGACAAAGGCTGCTGCTGCCATATCTACAGTCTACAGTACAGCTGCAGACCCAGACAGCTTGAGACACTCCTCAACGCTAATTTCCCCCCCTCTCCCTCTTCATCCCCCTCTCCCTCTTCATCCCCCTCTCTCCGCTTTCCTTTCCCTCCAAGAGCATTTGCCAATTGCATTTTGTCCCTCTACTTTTGTCTATATTGCTATTATTTGGATAACGCGCAGGTGAATGGGGTTTGAGCAGGAAATGGTGAACGGCACACGAGGCCTTTTCTCAGTCTGCCTTACTTCCCACTCACCTGAGCTGCTGCTACACACAGTGCTTGCTTTAGACCCTTAAACAACCCAGACAAGTGGAACTTCAATTTCATTAGCTAATTAATGTTTATGCTCTTTATGTGATTTAGTGAAGGTTAGTGTATGTAACCTTGGGCATGTGACCACTTGGAGCTTAAGATAATTAGAAAGTGCCCCGATGACATCACTGCTCTCGACGGCCTCCGACCTCACCGCCATTGGATGCTTACCCTGCCTGTCAGCTGGTCCTGGTTCTGTAATAGGGTGTTGAGAAGGGTGGGCTCGGCCTCCTGCAGCTGCAGGGACTGGCAGAGATCAGTGAGCTCCTCAGGGCTGAGGGAGCCCGCGCCGCTGGCATCGAAGCTGTGGAAGACCTCCTTCAGTCGCTCCTCATACAGGTCCTGCTGAGACTCATCCATCCCATAGGACAGACCCCCGTCCTGAGAGAAGGAGGGAGGGAGCAGATGAGAGAAAAGGAATAAAAAGATTAAATATGAAAGGGCATAGGTATGGAGATATGTTTGTAGCATCACAAAAAAAACCTCAATCTTTACTAAGAGAAAAATAAAAAAAGGTGATTGGTGTGGTAACAGAAACACATAAGAGTGAAGTGATCTTCACACAGTCCAAGTTGAACCCAATTTCAGTTCAATTGCAGTAATAGTTAGAGATTAGTGTTACATCACAGTACAAATCAAGTATGACATCCCATATATAGCCACATGCTGGAAACAGGACTCTCACCTTTCCAACAAGTTAAATACAAACTACCCAACCTTTCTTTAACAGAGCAAAGCTACAAAATAAGCTTAAAAAAAACAAACAAACAAACAAACAAATAGCAAATTGAAACCACCTTGTATGAAAGATGGGAGCAGATACAGTATTATGTTGGGATGTCTTCAGAAAACAAAATAAAAGCACATGAAAGCAAATGTCGAGGAAAACTGGTCCACTTCTCGAATCCAATTAGCAATTAATCACTTAACTATTTACTAATTAGCACTCTGGAACAAGGCGTCCGAAGGAGACAATGCAGACAGGAGATCTCTGAAGACTGTTGATCTTTATTCACCGTATTGCAGAGATAGTCCAGCCTAAACGATGTCCAGACCAGTCATCAAGCAATAGTGGTGAGATGTCATCAGCTGGCGCCCCCCGATGAGATCTGACTTAAAGATGGCTGCGGCCTATCTTTTCTACCCCTTAACCTTAGAAAAGAGCCCTCTCCTCGTGCCATTCTCGAAAGACACCTTTTGGCCAATCAGCATCTACCAGGGTTACAAATATTGGTGGAAACCATCTTCCCATCATGCATAAAAACATGTGCAAAACTGTCTAGTTCTGGGTCTTTCTGGTTCTACCCAGCTGGGCGTAAGCAGGGCTTTCTTATCTTATTTACTTCATAGCATACAATGTCTACCTGTTACTTGGCCTTGCTCTTATCCTCGCCAGCTGGCATCATCCTCTCTCTCTTGGCCATCATATGAAAGGACTAGTGTCTACTGTCTCCTCCTGCACCCCACTCCTTGACTGCTGGTCTGGTCAAGATGTTTACAGGCCTTGAAAATCTCATAATAACTGCAGTAATATTAAAGTTTATAAAACCATAAATGCATTCTTTAAGTCGTAGAAAAACATGACAAACTTTACTTTGTATATTGTCATACGACAAATCTCAGACCTGAAATCTGACGAGAGAAATAGTCCATCATCAGATTCATAAAAATCAAACCAGAACCACCAGAGCGCAAAAATTCATCGGCATAGTTCTCCCAAATTCACAAGGTCTAACTCTGCTGCTGAGATAGCTGATGAGATGCATCCCACACATTTACATGATGGACATGGAGGTATCAGATACCCATGAAAACACATAATTGTGGCCCCCCATGGGTCAATTAATATTGTCTTCCATGTTGGATCGCTGTCTATCTATACTGCTCAAAGAAATTAAAGGAACACTTACAGTTTTCCACAATTGTTAAAAACACATTTTTTGAAACCTTCCACCCTTTTCTCCATTCTCAAACTACATTCACAGAATGTCTGACAGTTCTTGCAAAATAAAACACTCGCCTCAAAAGTTTTACCTGTGCTCAGAACCAAACAATGTCAGAACCGATCCAGTGTATGATTGAAGTGTTCCCTTAATTTTTTTGAGCAGTATAAAACCCCGCCCCATATGGTCAGAACATTTCTGAAAAGTCTATACAAAGCAGCAACCTCTCGAAAATATTTTTTAAAAAGATAATTATCCTCTACTAGCTACTACTCAAAGACAGTCCCAGACTCAAACAGAAGGTTCAGGTAAAATTGACCGGTAGCACCACACCAAGTGACCACTATGCCACCAAACCTCAGTGTTGCACAAATGGTTCTCCATAGAGGTATGGTATTACTGGATCACTGAGCCTACCAAACAAACACACCCACACGCAAACAAACTATATCCACATGTGTGCATGTTACCAAAAAAACAAACAAAAAAAAAACCTCACATTAAGGAAAGACACCTCCACGTCCGAAAACTCTGGTCCCAGGGTGAGCCTCATGTCTCGCCGCAGGTGTCTGTGTCCTTATGCGTTTGTGGTAGTGCAAGTGTGATGCCAGATTCAGATTCAGACAGACTGCTTCCTCTGATCAGGATCTACAACTCTACCCTCTCCTGGGTGCCAACCACTCAATTATGATCCCTGAAGGTAGGTGTAACCATTGAACTCTCCGCCTCACCCCTTGCAATGATAGGGCCACAGTGGATTTGTTTAAGCCTCTAGGCACAAGGATTGGTGATTGAAGGAGCTATTGATGGCCATGGATGCCGCAAGTATTTCGTAACCACTCATCTGATGGACACACTGTTGTGTGATGACGCCAACTCTGCATCACCTTTGCCTGACATGTGCTTTTGGTACAATGCGAATTTTATGAACCACATAGAACTTTGGGTCACTTTCTGCAATCAGCACATGTCTACATCATGGCAAAGTTTAGGTAGTTGTATTGGCATGTCCAAATAAACAGTGATAACGATTTAAAGGAAAACCCTGTGTTTTTCAACAAAGTATAAGAGTTAAATAGAAATGGTGTGAATGATTGTGAATTTAACTGTGAAGGGACATTTACACACATGCATGTGTGCAGACACATGAGCCCTTGAGATTACCCATCATCATAGACAAAAGAATATCTATTTTGATATCCTCAGAGTCTCCTCAAAATATGTATGTTCTGTTTTGTTATGCACAATGAGCTCAAATGTGTAGACAAACACTCACAGTTTCTGTAAACTAGTTTCAATGAAAAGTTTACGGCAACACTCCTCCCAAAGATTCGCAGGGACCTTATGACTACAGGCTATGTGAAGCTGAAACCCTGGAATCGGGCGTCACATCAGTCATCAATACTCATGTGAGGGGTGGAACATAGAGGAATGGAGAGTGGCTTGTTTTCAGATCTCTGGCTAGCACCAGCTTGGTTACCAGGTCATGAGCAATGTTGCTGTACGGCTAGTTTATCATTAGTCACCCCCCCCACCCTTCATACATTCTGAACAGCAAAGCACTCCTTATGTGCGGAGACCCATGAAATCCATCCACAGGAAGACAGAAAGACACATAACTAATTAAAAACAGGACCTAGGGTCCATGACCCCAGTGTGGCTGCATAACTCCCTGACCGCGCTGTGTGGGTGCCTGGCGGGTGGCCAGTGGGACAGGTTGGCACTGGACCAAGTCGGCCGTGCTGCCTGCCTGCTGGTCAGCTAATAGCCATCCAGCAGGACTTGGGCTAACAGCCCCTGACAAGGTCAATTAGACAGTCTGTTAGCTGGGCACTGGCCACACGAGAGAAGCCCCACGTACAGCTTGGTCAGTGAAAGTGATCTGATGGGCTGGGTCCATTAATTAGGACAGTAAACAAGCAAGTGGGTTCAAACCACAGCTGACCTTCCCTGACAAAATAGACTTCACTGTATATGTGGATGAATAGATTTCCCCTATAATGATAATATACTAAAAACAAGAAGTTATCTTTAGTCAGAATGACATAACATATTGTTACACCCTGCTCTGACCCCCTGATCTCATGAAAACGTGAACACAACTAATCACAGCTGTAAATAGCGCTGTAGATGTTAGCATTAGCGCACACGTTCAAGCACCAAGAGGAGGAGGGGCCAGTCAGCCAGTGAGACGCATGAGGCCGGCTGTCCTCAGGCAGCTCCCATCTCGCTGCTCATCCCGACACATGTCGTAATCAGCTTTGTGTCAGCACAGCAATCAAACGGATGCCCAGGTAAGGCAGGGGCCAGAGCATGACTGAGGTGATTCAGATGGTAGCCCTGCGTAGAGGTAAGGGATGAGGCAAGGAAGGGGAAAAGCCACCAAAGCCATTCAGAGTTAAATCATCACTACCTGGAAAAACAACCTCCCATGGGCCATTTCTGTTGGTTTTTGGTTTAGTCATGGGGTCCATGCAACTTCCAGAAGTCAAAAGAATAAGATCTGAATTATGGAGGCCTCCTAGAATCGGGCACTATGTTACAGCTGAGCAACTTCAGAAAGTGCAGAATGAATGTTAATGAAAATCACAATTTGAACTAATTCAATTAGCTAATCGCAAAGGTTGCAATTAATCGTGCAGCTCACAGCGCTGGGCCCAAGGTTAATTTTGCCACATCTTTTATTTCCATATTAATGTCATACTCCTTGTGTGACAGACAGTGAAGCTCACATAACAGGAGTACTGTGCTTCTCATACACTAATCATGCTCAGTTGCTCACCAACCAGAAGTGGCCCAACTCAAAGTGAAATTTAGAATATTAGCCTGAAGCTTGATTTTCAAATATTATCTCGCAAATCAAATCGCAATCATAATATCTGTCTGAACAACAACTGTTGTAGATGTAGTGTGTATGCCTCTTGGCCTAGGGCTGCATGATTTGGAGAAAATATCTAATTGTGATTTTTACTACAACAGTTTGTGGTCAAACTGCAAAGTAAGGAATACTGCTTTAGTTAATTTATAAACATGCTGGTATTGCAACATGCTGGTGAATGCCTCAATTCTGTCAACCCTAACGGTCATACAACAACACACCTAATAAGAGAGTAGCTGATCAAGTATTGTATGAAGCAAGGAGTATATGACAGACAGACAGAGACAGATATATATAAATATAACAGCAAACAATATAGTTCTGCCAAACAACTTTATTCAATTGCTGTCACCGTGATTTAAGTGTGATATACTGACTAGCTAGGGAGACCCACATCAAAACATTATGCTCTCACTCACTTATGGCCTTGATAGCAGAACTACCTTGTAACAACACAGTCATCACTGGAATCAGTGGCTAAACATTCCATGGCAGTTTCTACTGGCTTTGGCACAACTGGTAGAGACAAAGTCTAACAATGTGAAGGTCATGGATTCAATTAGTAAGGGGCATAGATAGATACACGTATACCAACAAGACACATGGAGGCTGGTGCATAGCGTACAACAAATGGGGGCAGTTAGCGAAAGAAAAATTACCGGTACTACAAAATTCTCAGCAATTTAACATCCAAACTGTGTATATACACTCATAAAAACGCACACAAAGCAGTGGTAGATTAGTTTCCACACACACCCACCCTTCAGCATACACCCTTTTGGTCCAGCTGCTCTTTGTCAATGGCCGTCAGAAAGTGGGAAGACTGGACAGGTGTCTCGCTCCAGCCCTAAGACCCCCATTCACTCTGCACACAATGGACACACACACACACACACGCCTGGCTCACTAATATGAATGAGGCCCTTGCATTAGCACACACACAGCAGGACCATCAACTCACCAAATATTAATCCAGCAGCTACACCCTTGCGGGCCCGCCAACTGAGCCACTCAGAGCAGTGTCAGAGGAAGGCTGTCCAGAACAAAGGGTGGTCTAGTCACATGGCCTTCTCACAAGATTGCAAGTGAAAGAGAAGATATGTTCCCTACACCCTTTAACCTTGTTTATCCATGTACAGTATTTATTTTACTAGAACTTCTGTTTATTTGACATTGGTTGAACAAATATTACATTGTCTCTTGTCCGATGATGACGACGACACACCAGGTTTAAAACAGGGTCCGTTCACAAGCCCACAGCGCAAGAACTAAACCATGTAGGAGGCTCAAATTGTGCATGCTGGTACATAAATAGGAATAGTATGTAGCAAAATAGTCACGTTTGGTCTGGATAATCCTGCATGGTCATAGCTGTCCCTCAAAGTTGATACAAATTGTATTGGAGTTTTTGGCTGGGCTCTGTTTAAGCCTTCAGAAGACATATTTGTATTCAACATAGGCTCTTGATTTATTTTCCTACCACAGGTTACTCTATACAACCACAGGTGGCAGTGTGGTGACTCTATATAAAACATATTGATGTCAATGGGGCATTTTGCCCATGTTCAGGGTGGAAAATAAAAAAGAAAGATTTGCCTAAGACAAGTCAAATTGGTGTTTTCAAAAAGAAGGGATCATGGAGAATAAGGAAAAACATATTTAAAAAATCTTTGTATATTCCCACAAGGTGTTTAGGTGCTCTGAAAATGAGAACCAAAATTATTTTTTAGACTTCTAAGGTCTGCTGTTCAGACCCTGAAGGAATTTATTTTCTGTTCATTGTTTTTTGTGAGAGTGTTTCTACTCATCTCAGTAAGGAAAATAAATCAAGAGCCTATGTTGAGTACAAATATGTCTTCTGAAGGATTAAACAGAGCCCAGCCAAAAACTCCAATACAATTTGTATCAACTTTGAGGGACAGCTATGACCATGCAGGATTATCCAGACCAAACGTGACTATTTTGCTACATACTATTCCTATTTATGTACCAGCATGCACAATTTGAGCCTCCTACATGGTTTAGTTCTTGCGCTGTGGGCTTGTGAACTTTGACAAAAAAAAAAAAAGAGGTCGGACAAAATCGACCCCCCCCCCCCCCCCCCCCCCCCTCCCCCTGTAAAACTGGCTGTATCTTGGAAAGTATTGATCTTACATAAGAGTAATTTTACAGTGTGTCTCCTGGGTAACATAGGTACACCTGGTAATTTTTTCAGAATTTTGAGACCTAAGTGCGTGGGCCCTGGTTGAACTGACGTGGAATGACCCAACAGCTTTTGGGACCAAACACAGACCACACTAAAATACCAAATGCTTCAAACTTTCACACATTCTGAACAAGGTAAAAGAGCTCAGATGCTTCATGGAGGAGTTTGTGTATTGTGCTCTCCTAATGCGCCCCAGTTAAATAAGACTGCAGAGCATGTCTGAATCTTCTGTACACACAATATTATGACTGTAAATGACTGAATATGACTGCTTGACACGCTTTGTGTGTTAGTAGGCCTAGTTAACCTGTCACTCCATCGATTTGGTTATCTAGAAAATCAGGCCAAAGCCAATCTAAGCAAGGTAAGTCAAGGGGCAGGGTTGAAGGGTAATCCCAGCACCTGCTAGAGACATAAGGATTAACCTGACATTATGACCTAAACATTAAACGTCAAAATGATGCAAGTAGCCTATGTCTTGGTTCAAGAAGCCTGTGCGCTGGGATACAGTATGTAGCGGTCTTCTGGAGAAGCATCCTGCTAACCTTTCATGTTATCAATGGCAACTTGCTTATCAAAGCTTATTTGAATAGTTGACTTGATACATGCTGCAGCCTACACGGTATGGTAAATACTGGCAGGGATCGCCCGGTTACGTGCTCGAATCTTGCCACTCACGGAACTCAGCAGGAAGTGGTCAGGCTCAAGCAACAGGCGTCCAGCCTTGACCTTCCCCGAAAAACAGATAGTGTCAACAGACAAAAGAAAAATGTGAATGTTTCGGTCTCACTGAAGAACTGCAAATAGCCTATCTTAAGATGGTCGCTTTGTTTGTGATTTAAAGGCTAACGAGTAGCCTACTGGAGGATGACAATAAGGCTACTAGGTTAAATAACAGCTGTCCAAGTTTACATTTGTCTGACCACCGAAACTGACAAGTAAGATTGTGTGCACATAAATGACCGGCATTGTTCCCGGTGGTCTGCATTAAAAATGTTTGAATAGCAGAACCATGACGAACGCAAACAAAGTACGCTAGTCAGGCTACACAGAAAAAGAACATCTAATAGTGTAGGAAACAACGAACTGTAAAGAAACTTAGGTCCATCTGGTAATTACACTTTTGTTTATTTGTAGCAAGCGCAAAGTAGCAATGCTGAAAATATCCTGCAGCGAGCGGTCAAACGGTAACATTCAAAACTGAATTCAGTGTATGCTGTGCCACAACCCATTTTGGCTAGTATTTTCTGTAAAAATAAAATAAAATGCAAACCGCAATCAAATATGAAATGTTTCCAAAAAGTGGGCAGCCAGTCAAACAGGCTACAGAACATGTAAATCGCAGTCGCCCAACTGTTGCGCTTGCGGGGGGTAAAAAGAGCACAGTTTAGGATGAAACAACTGGGAGACCGCTAGGAATAAATCCATCAGGAAATGGCCGGTTGGCATCACAATCAGATAAATATAATGTTAAACACAAAGGACTGACTTACCCACGAGGGCGTTTGAAATCGGTGATGCTCGCGCCCCTTTCCAGCAAACTATGCACTTCAGTGAATAAATGTCGCAAACTTCACTGTTGTTTCAAGACTGTTAGGACGGATTTCTCCTAAACTTATAATAGCCACCGTGTCCACGTAAAACATGTATTCTCCCTTAACACCAATAAAGTCAGTCGCACTTTGTTGAAGCGGTTTGGCGTGATCCGTTCACGGCTACAGATATTCCTGTCTAGTCAACTGATCTGGTTGAGGATTTTGAAAAGCCCCTGAGAGGAAGAGGCGGTGACGCGCCGAGACGTAACGGGCTTCCTCCGCCACTCTGCTTCTTTGCAAGCGCAGGCTTTTCGCTTTTCCTACCAACTCATCCTTATTACAGAATCTACAGAAAATGTGGACATAGGCTAAACAGGATAGACCTACTGGACTTATTAAACTGGACAATATTATTAAAGGTGGATGGGAGATACATGGAAGAAAGAATTTGATAAATTACAGAAATGTGGCAAAAACTACAGCCTGAAAAACACATGGGAGGCACTGTTTGGGCATTAATATCATGAATATAATCTTTTAGGTCATTTTCAGATGATTAAAATGGTATGTGGGGTAACTAGGAGGCACATGAACATCTATGTGGTGGTAGCTTAGTGTATGGGCATTTAGTGTAGCCTACAAAGTGCCAATGTTGTACTAGATAAATAAATGGGGTCAAAATCATTGTTTTACCCCAGAGACAAGAATGAAAACGCATCAATGTATACACAATGTGTATTTATCTATGAATGAAACATGGCACTGGCACGTATTTCAAGAAACACACTTTTGATCTTCTGATTGGGATGGTGTAAATAGAAAATATACAAGGGAACATCCCATTCCCACATCTATTGAAGTCAGCATCTTGTTTACTTTTCTTTATAACAACAGCTCATTGATATAATAATAATAATAATAATAATAATAATAATATGTTCTGTTACACCAGATAATATATCAGATATCTGATATCAGTTGTAATTAAAAGTAATCTTCTTCATCCAGATTAGCTGCACATGCAGTTAATGGAAGATGGTAGCCTATAGTAGCCTATGCTATCTTTAGTCTCCACAGTATCAGTCCTAGGGGGGATGAGGTAATGTGTTTACTAGTAGGTGCATGTCTAACTGGGATTTTCTACCACATTCGAATATCATTTTCCATAACATTTCAATCAAGAATTATCTAATTAACTGATCTATATGGCCTGGCCCACAGTTAGATTGCTGCTCTAAGATTCCATATTTCTCATGTCACATCTAAATATTTTGCTCTCAAGTGAAATGTCAGCCCTCTGCATTCCTGTTGATCCAGTTCCCAAACATTCTTACTCAGACATACAATATACTAACTATTTTTATATTTTGTGCTTCAATTCTTAGATGCTCTATCTGCATCTATACAAATGATTTGCTGAAATTCCTCTGAATAATTTAATTTGTATATTACCACTCTCTGTGTCTAAGCTTCTACATCTGGCCTGAGTAGATTCTAAATAGGATTGCACCATCTACCTGTAGGAGATGGTAATGCATGTTATGTTTTGACTTCCGTTTTGTCAAGCTAGACTTGTCAAGTCTATTGGCTATGAATTAAAGTTGATAAAAATGTAAGCTTAATTTACAAATACATATTAAATATAATATTTAAACTACAGGATCTTCTATATTTGCTACACACAATTGTTTTTTTTTCCTATGAGGAAAACTTCAGGTAGGCCTACCAGTTTAGAGAAATTCAGCAAAATGTCCTTGTCTTTATCAACAATGGAACACATGGCACAAGATGAAGTGTAATGCATGTAAAAGCCAGTATTTACATTGTGTCATAGACTGAGCAATCCTCTTCAGCAAGGTCTATCTTTATTTGTAATTACTGAATTTAGTATTTAGCACCAGCCATCTTCCTATAAAAGGAAAAAGTCCATTGAAATAGTTCTGCAATTTGTATTTGACCAAGATGACAGTTCTAATCTGAAAAGTCTAAGCAGTTTAAAACAGTACGAGGCACTTGAGTTGATCACTTCAATCAAATGCAACACATGCTCAAACTAACATCAGGTTAGCTATCAAAAGTGGCTGTAACTGTAAGGTTTATTGTAACAGTTTCATAAGAGTAAACAGTTGAAAATAATGTTTGGGTGCTCTCAAGAAATAGTTGGATATTAGAAATCGCAAAAAACCCCAAAGAAACAAGTATAATGCTTCTGACTATGAAAACAGAAATACTTAAGTGTTCTGAGAAGTTGACTAACAATCATAATTTCTTAACGGCACTTACACAGCAAACATAGATTTGATAACTACAGATCGCAGTGTCCTAAATCCTCAGAATTGAAGTGCAAAATAATTTACTCTGGCTTTATGATGTACATAGACAGCAAACTATCACACAATAGTCTGTTAATAACATCAGAAGTTTCAGGTGGAAAAGTGCAGAATAAGTAGCTCTGTGGCATTGAACCAGACTGACAGAAGTTCAATTACTGGTGGTATGTAATCTGTAGAGTAGACACATTTTCTATACTGTAAGTAAAAGAAGTACAAGGCATTGGAGCACTTAACGCCCATTTTGATGACGAAGACCGTTACAACTTTAAGGCACGAGCTGCCTCCTCAATGGCCTCACGGGGCTCGCTGGGGGGAGGAATCTTCAGGTCTGTGGGCTCCACACCCCAAATCTCGGTGGCATAGTCGGTGATTGTGCGGTCACTAGAGAATTTTCCAGAAGCAGCAATATTCTTGATCACCATCTTGGTCCACTCTTTTTGATCCTGTGGACACAATGAATGTTCAAATTCTGATCTCTCTCTCTCTCTCTCTCTCTCTCTCTCTCTGAGCACACACAGAATCACAAAATGAGTAGAGATTTACCTGGTAGAGAACATTAGCTCTCTCCTGGCATTTGATGTAATCTTCAAAATCGGCAAAAACTTTGAACCTGAAAAAAATGAGAAGGATAAAACACGAGATTCAGGTCATGAAAGATTAACACAGCCATCAGCTACAGGATAAAACAGTGATAGATAAGGAAGACACAGATCTGGGCCCTATTTCAGACACTAGGAGGCAGCTCGTGCCTTAAAGTTGTAACGGTCTTCGTCATCAAAATGGGCGTTAAGTGCTCCAATGCCTTGTACTTCTTTTACTTACAGTATAGAAAATGTGTCTACTCTACAGATTACATACCACCAGTAATTGAACTTCTGTCAGTCTGGTTCAATGCCACAGAGCTACTTATTCTGCACTTTTCCACCTGAAACTTCTGATGTTATTAACAGACTATTGTGTGATAGTTTGCTGTCTATGTACATCATAAAGCCAGAGTAAATTATTTTGCACTTCAATTCTGAGGATTTAGGACACTGCGATCTGTAGTTATCAAATCTATGTTTGCTGTGTAAGTGCCGTTAAGAAATTATGATTGTTAGTCAAACAAACAGCAGTAGCAGTTATTCAGCACAGATGGATATGAAATGACAGCTTTGTTCTAAACTACTTCCACAGACAAATCCATTCCTACCGTTTCAAGATAACATTTTCACATCCACTCCTTCAGCACTGATTTGGCAATTAAAGAAAAACACTGCACTCCATCACAATCACTCCTACGGCGTTCAACACTTAGCTGTGCGAACAGTACACACCGGTCATGATTGAAGAGCATGTCGATGATTTCCTTGAAAAGCTCAGGCTGGCGTGGGGAGAAGAAGCCGCTCTTGATCTGATCGATGACTTGCTTCAGCTCAGGCAACTCTTTGTAATACTTCATGGCGTCATAGCTGAGAGGAACAAAATGATGCAAATTAATGAAGAACTAACTAACTAACTAACTGAATAGAAAAAGGCTGGTTAGTTTCTGGTAAGCAGTCTGCAAATCCTGCCATCTTGCAAGTGATCAGCATTGGTTTGTGTGTTTGTGATATTTTTCATGCATCCTCACAGTCCATTGTCTTAACCTTGATGGCAAGATTGTCTCAATGATTCTGCAGTTTTTGCTGTGTTTCCTGTATACCTGGTGGTGGTGGTGAACAAAGCTAGCTTTGTTTGACAGCAGTGGAAAGCACTGTAGTAAAATTATAGCTGGTAGGAGTCATGTCACATGAATGGGTCCATTTACATTGCATTGCACGAGTACGTGTGCAGGGCTAAAAACAAGTCAAGGTGTTTTATTGTGCAGGTAATGTATTTATGTTTACAAGCACATTTAGCTGCGGAGGAGGGTATGTGCTCTCACCCGGCTTTGTCCATCTCGGCCACATCGTCCACTCTCATGCCAAAGATGAAGAGGTTTTCCTCGCCCGCCTCCTCGGCCATCTCCACGTTGGCACCATCCATGGTGCCGATGGTGAGGGCACCGTTCAGCATGAATTTCATGTTGCCTGTTCCTGACGCCTCCGTTCCCGCTGTGGAGATCTGCTCAGACAGGTCTGTGGCAGGGATCACTGGCCACAGAAACCATGGACATGGAAGATTAACATGTATACAGTGTGTGTATATAAAGTGTGTGTGTGTGTGTGTGTGTGTGTGTGTGTCTGCACATATGCATGTGTAACTATAAACGAATGAATGACTGAAGTGACATTGCATTATTTTTACTGAAGTTGAAATCTCTGAGTGAAAAAGAGGGGCCAGATGTCCATGTTGTGTTTGCATACTGTATGTTGTGGTCCAAATGACTGCACAAACCTTTCTCAGCAAGAGACACCCTATAGTTCTCTAGGTAGATGACCCTCAGTTTGTTGCCCACCACAGGGTCATTGTTGACCACATCTGCCACAGAGGTGATAAGTTTGATGATCATCTTGGCCATGTGATACCCTGGAGCAGCCTGCAGGGGGAGACAAACATCATAGCAATAAGAGAGAGAATGGTTTTCTGAAGAGAGAATGGCTGGTGTAGTAGCCTACCTTTCCACCGATGATGACAGTGCGTGGAATGAAAGCAGCATTGGGATTTTTCTTAATCCCTGTCAAAAGACAGTATGATTTTATTATAAGTGAGTTTCTGGTGTTTGAATGTGTGTGTGTGTGTGTGCATAGTTAAGCGTTATCCTTACGGTTGTACATAGTAATGATGTGCAGGCAGTTGAGCAGCTGACGCTTGTACTCGTGGATCCTCTTCACGTGGACATCAAACATGGAGGCAGGGTTGATCTTCACCTTGTACTCCTTCTCCAGGTATTGTGCAAACTTCAGCTTGTTATCCTGTCAAACACCATGGCCCACAATGCATTACTCAGGCAAAGTAGCAACCACACTGAGGGGGTTGCTTTGCAACCAGTACTTTGTTGTTGTGGACCCGACAATATGACTGCCTGATCTCTTCCCATGCTCCCTTGTTCCTTGTGTCTGACTCAGCAATAAGAAGGCAATAACAGAAGCCTGTCCTGACTTGTGCAATTTCAGAGCAGATAGCGTGTGTGTATGTGTTTGTGTTTGTGTGTGTGTGTGTGTGTGTGTGTGTGTGTGTGTGTGGTAATAACAGAAGAACTGGACAGACTGCCTCAGGTTGGCTAGAGACCAGGGGCCTGTACTACGAAGGGAGCTTAACCTACCCAGATGTAACCCAGGGTTACTTTGTTAAACCGGGGTTGACAAAACCTGGTTATCTTAAGTGGTGTTAATCGGTACTACGACGCTGATTATGAAGTTGATTTGTTGAGCCGGGGTTAACCTAATTGGAGTTTGTGCGCGTTCACATAAAAGGGGCGTGTTGCAGCGCAAGTCACCACTTTCAATGATGACGCGATCACCTTTTACGGATGAGGAATGCACAATTATTATGAGGAATTAAAACCCACTCTACGACAAAAATCAAATACGTCGGCAGTGAACAAAGCAAGGCTGTTGGCAACGTATTGCAGATCGGGTAGCCTTAATGCCTAAAAGTAAAGTTTTATTTCCACATGTTCTTCAAATATGTGTTACGGAGGATTAGCTTGCGGAATGTCTGAAATGAGTTTAAATAATTAAATTGCCTATTTTGAGTTCATAGAAATGCCTACAGATGCAACACAATTTAGAAGTGGGCATATAGATTACAGTAATAGGATAATTGAATGTTTAAGTAGCCCCCATTGACTGATTTAGTGTATGCCTAATCCTGTGAACATTTCAGATGCAACACCATTGCCAAACGCATGGCAGCAGGTGAAAATGAAACAAACACAAACACATTATTCAGAATAGTAGGTTTATATAGTTATAGCTTGCATTAATATTTCTTAATTATGAAAACATGTAGGCCTAGTATGCTTATAGCCTTCACTTGGCCTCTGTTTTACAGCTACAGTAACAAGAAAAATTTGTCTTTGAACACTAGCCTACTAAGGAGTGTTTTACAGTAGCAGAGGAGTTGGCCATCGCAAATAATAGTGGAAGGCCGATTGTGGAAGGGGTTGAGGGAGGCATTCGGTCGGATTCTGGTGCTGTGGAAATGTGTAGCCTTTATGTGCAGGGTACAGTAATATGACATTCAATTCAACAATGTTCTTAGTGAATGAATAATGTATCATAAATAAATAAATGTTCTTCCTTAAAATACAGGGAAATTGGCAGAGATTGGCATGGGTGTTATTTCAGTTAGCCTATTAGCTGTTTTGATGCTCATTGAGCTCAATGCAAATCAAACCAGCTAATAGGCTAACTGAAATAACACCCATGCCAATCTCTAGGTATGGTGAAGGGTATGTGATGATGTGGGGCTATTTTAATTCCAAAGGCCAAGGTAACTTTATCAGGATGCACAGTATTCTGGATCCATGAAATAACTGGCCTTTAAAAATACAAATCTGCCTGTCTCTATGGGAATTTAACATAGGGGTGGGAATACTTATGACCCCTGTATTTTAAGGAAGAACATTTATTTATTTATGATACATTATTTATTCACTAAGAAAATTTGTGTCCTTAAAGGTTAGATATTTCCTCATTTTTCACTTAAGGCATTAAGATCAATTTCCAAAAGATGATTTTATATTCCTCTTTTCAGTCAACTTTAGCATGGGTGCCAATACTTTTGGCCATCACTGTATATATATATATATATATATATATATATATATATATATATATATAGGCTATAGTCTACATACGGCGGTCTCTAAAACCCCTCGCCCTGCGAAGAGAGCCCCTCATGACTTGTGCTCCAATGTCGTATGGATCATCCAGGTACGCCGACATTGTCTCGAATTGTTAGTGGAGGGGTGGTACTTATAAAGGGTGTGGTTAACAGAAACCTTGGGTTAACCAAGAACATAACCTGGTCGGAGCAGGTTTGAAATGCAGGGTAAATTGCCATGGCAGCATACCTAGGTTAAAACATATCCACCTTTCGTAGTACGAGTTAATCGGGAAGTTACGCCACACGTGATCAAGTTACTCTCGAAGTTACCCAGATAAGCCAGTAACCCCGCTTCGTAGTACAGGCCCCAGAACTCTTTGTTTCTCTGTCAGATGCAATCTTTCATTTCCACCAGTGAGCATGAAAGGAAAAGATTACGGGGGTGTTCCTCAATACTGTGTGTGTGTGAGGGAGGGAGGGAGGGAGGGAGGGAGAGGGAGAGAGAAAGTACAGTACACAAGTGCCTTAAATGAGTGAGAGTGTGTTCATGTTTTCTTAGTATATAGTGTATGCATTTAATGCAACTTTGTGTTGTGTTATCTGTGAACATGTTTGCTGGTACAGTTGATGTGCTTAGAAGTGAGCTCTAAAGTGGGAGCATATCTGGTTTGGTTGTCTGTGTACATGTCTTTATCACTCAGAGTAACAGAGGAACTACCAGTGTTACACTGTTCAGTTCAATTGAATTTCATTAGATTCCTGTACCCATAAGGGCTGTTCACACCACCATAACTATGATAATGGCAAAAAACACAGTTTTTAGTAGGTCTATTGCTTTAGTTAATATGAATGACAAAGTCCACATTGCATGTTATAAAGATAACAAAATGTAGAATGATGTTGAGGATCACTTTCAGAGCAATTTTAAGAAAATAGAAGATAAATGGCTGACAACCAATCAGAACGCATTGAATTTTAGAATCACA
This sequence comes from Alosa sapidissima, assembly GCF_018492685.1. Taxonomy (NCBI): domain Eukaryota; kingdom Metazoa; phylum Chordata; class Actinopteri; order Clupeiformes; family Clupeidae; genus Alosa; species Alosa sapidissima. The sequence continues at coordinate 15,063,238 of NC_055975.1, forward strand.
TTCAACACTATGAGGAGAGACTTTTTTAAATACAAGTCCACTCTTCGGGAAAGAGCAAATGCATAATTGCAGCAGCCAGCAGATGATTTCTGCACACTGTGCAGTGTTTTGTCTGGAGCCAATTAAACTTATGAAAATTATGATAAAAAATAAAACTCCTTTTAAAACTCCAGGCATAACATTTATCTAGAGGTGTAATTTTGCTTTTTTTCCATCATCATGCTTGTGATAATCATGAAGTATCTGCAGTCTTTTGATTATTTATACTGACCAATAGCCACTTTGGGCTGCTTCCCTGTGGCCTAGCAGGTTTATAAAGAGGCATTGTTTCTGTGGGTAAGGGCAGACAGCACGCCATCCCAAGCTATCCTTTCAGCAGTCAACAACCTTCCACAAATCCAGCAAGTCCTTTAAAACTCCCACTACGCGGGTTTAGGATAGAATGTTAGTGCTAAAATACTCCAGATTATTGTTGGACAAGAGTAAGCACCCTTAGAATGATGGGTAACACCCCCAATATTTTCCCAAGCTTTGCTTGAACCTGGCCAATAGTAGTGACTTTTAGCTAATGGATTTATCGTGAGTGTGAGTCCAGGCTCTGACAAACATAGATTCTGGACCTGATACTCTGAGCTTCTCCTGCCTTAACGGACAAGCCCATCTGCCTCGAGCAGGGCTGGGAGTTCAGCCAGTCAGCGCTGAGGAATCCTCTGTTTCAGCAAATCAAATCAAATTTTCTGCAGATTGAGCAGGAAATGGAGGACTTGGAGGTGGAATTCCAGCCCTCTCTCATTTCCTGCGTTATGATCCTCAGGGAGAAAACCTCAACCCATACAACAATATGAGTGTGGAGTATGTGTGTGTGTGTGTGTGTGTGTGTTCATATTCACCTGCTTGACTTTCGACACATCTCTGATGAAAGCATCATCGTCCACAAACTCATTCAGTTTCTGTAGCTGACTCAGATCCTTCACATAGTCCTCCCCAATAGCCTAAACACCAATGGATAAAACGCATAACACAGTCTCTATAGCAAAATCCTACACATAGCCTTATAGTGGTTTTTAATGTCATGCTTTTCATTTAAGGAAACATACAGTAGGCTACTGTGCTAAAGCATCTAGATTTTCAAACATTGCACTCTGAATGCTGCTGATTGAAGTATCATTGTTTATATGTCCCCACTTCATAACATTGTTCCAAATGTGCCCCAAAAAAACACTTTTGCCCAGTACTGTACATGTGTGGATCTAATTGTATTTATCTGCTCAAGCGCTGCCACAGGTGACCCCTTACCTCAGCGATCAGGTCAGCCAGACCAGGGTTGCATAGCAACAGCCAGCGTCGGGGAGTGATTCCGTTTGTTTTGTTCTGGAACTTGTCCGGTTCGAGCTCGCTGAAGTCACGGAATCTGAAAGAGGGAGAGAGAAGTAGCCACAGTGCTTCTAGTTCTCTATATGGTACTCCTGGTGCAGGTCTCAGGCAGGTGCCTTGATACCCAATACACTGTCATTCATATGCTGCACTGATAGAGTTCCCTATTTGTTTGGTATATTAACAATCATCACTTACTTGAAAAATTACAAATCCATCTACCACATAGTATTGAAAATGTCTCTATGATGCTGACATATTAAGTGTAGGTTGTGAGAGTGTGTGTTTATATGTGTGCGAAAGAGAGAGTATAGATTTCTGTGTGTAGAGACATTTTCAAGACTGACATTATGACATCTTGAATGTAGGTTGTGAGTGTGTGTTTGTGTGTTTATATGTGCGTGAAAAAGAGAGAGTATGGATTTCTGTGTGTGTGAGAGACTCACATATCAGTTTTGATGATGTTGGAGTGTATTTCGGCCACACCGTTGACAGCATGGGAGCCCACGATGCACAGATGGGCCATGTTCACCCTCTTGCCTCCATCCTCTTCGATCAGGGACATGCGGCGGATACGGTCCAGGTCCTCAGGAAACAGAGATGCTATGTGCTACACAACATAAGGACAGGAGTTTGTGTGTGTGTCACTCTCTGAGGGTATATGGGTCTTTAAGCAGGCCTGCATGATACAGGAGATGTGTGTGTGTGTGTGTGTGTGTGTGTGTGTGTGTGTGTGTGTATGTATGTATGTGTGTACACATGTGTCACTCACATCCAGATGGGCCTGGTTGATGCGGTAGATGATCTGCAAGTGTCTCGGCAGCAGCGTCTCCAGCAGTTCCACAGGCCAGCGCTCCAGAGCTTCAGGGAGGACAGTGTGATTGGTGTAGGCAAATGTGCGTTTTGTGATATCCCAGGCCTGTAACACACACACACACACACACACACACGCACACGCACACGCGCACGCGCACACGCGCACGCGCACGCGCACGCGCACACGCACACGCACACACACACACACACACACGCGCACACGCACAAGCACAAGGAAATTGTGTGACTTGGGTATGTGCTCGAACAGGTATGGTGCAGGGGAGCATGCCCAAGGAGTGTGTATTGTTGCATTGTCTTACTGATGATGTATTTGGGGGGGGGTTGTTTGTAACTTTCTTTTCCTACATTGCCTTGGACGCTGTAACAATGCAAATGTCTCCTTTGGGAGACAAAGGATTATCTTATCTTATCTTAACACTCACCGTGTCCCAGTCCAACTTCTCAATATCCACAAAGATTCTCATGAGCTCAGGGATGGCCATTGCTGGATGGGTGTCGTTAAGCTGGATCGCCACCTGTTAGACACACACATATGTTAACACAGTACTTTTACTGCCACGCACAGAACTAGTATGCCTTAACACACACACACACACACACACACACACACACACACACACACACACACACACACACGCACGTTAACACAGTACTTTTAAGACACACACAGGTACCAATCAAATGTGCCCATGCACCTTGTCAGGGAAGGTATCAAAGGACAGAGGGCCTCCGCTACTCATTTTTGAGGTCTTGAATCTGCGAATCACATCCTGAAGAGTAGCAGCCACCACAAAATACTCTTGCTTAAGCCGTAGCTCCTTCCCCTCAAAGAACTGCAAAACACAGAATTATCCGATACAGGGTCACTCACAGAAGGCTACATCAAAGGATATTACTATTACTTACAGTATAAAGGAATAGTTGGAATAATTAACAAACACTGATTGACTTCCTAAAAAAAGTCACCACTAGACATATTGTGTGATGCCTAAAGGTTGAGAAATGCATTGTAACAAGCATAAAATATTTAAATATAGACAGTTCTACATCTATCAGAAGTACAGTAACAGATGTATCTAAAAGTTCAACTCACATTGTCATTGGGGTACAGCACCCGGGAAATGTTCTCTGCAAGATTTCTGTCGAGCACAGCCTGGATGTAATCTCCAACATTGACTATGCAATGACAAACAATCACAAAGACATCATGGTTCAGACTAAGGCATTAAATAAAACAATTTCTTTGTTATCTCATGCTTATTTTAATATATTATTTGATGAATGTAGAAACAAATATAATTTAAAAGTAACTATTCTGTACAAATTTCAACCAGAAGATGATGACTACAGAATGATTGTACACATCATTGCTCAATCTTCATGACAACATGTCAGCAACCCCACACACACACACACACACACACACACACACACACACACACACACACACACACACACACACACACACACACACACACACACACACACACACACACACACACACACACACACTCACAGTCTTTGAGATTAAAGTCATTAGGGGCACGAGCGGACCACAGCCTCATGGTGTTAACTGTGTTATTCATGTAGCCAGGAATAGGGGTGTCATAAGGCATTGCCAAAACCACCTACTCAGAGAAAGAGAGAAAGACAAAGACAAACGGGTTATGGACAAACTGTTAGGGAGAGTTCTCTGTAATATTGAACAAGGTTTAGTTGCACAATTGATTAGGACTAAAAATAAAATAGTTTTCAGCCATTGACCTCTTCATGAAGTATGCAAATGTGACCTCTGACCTCTGTTTCTGTGTGTGTGTGTGTGTGTGTGTGTTTGCATGTCATACCTGAGTGTCAACCCACTTTGACCCCTCCTCCGGCTCCTCTACCCTCCCGTAGTAGTGTACTGGTAGCATGTACTCAGGCCGGGCCTTCTCCCAGGGATTACCATGACGCAGCCAATCATCAGCCTCCTCCACCTGAAAGCCAGCCAACCACACAAGGGGCAGATATCAAACAAGGAAACCACATGCAAGAGAAATACAGTGAACAATATCAATCATTATTTTATCATCGTATTCGACCATGTCACACGTTACATTCACAGTATAACAGTATACTGCACAGTTCAGTAGCTGTCAGTGAATAATCAACTTGTGAGTATGCGTAGAATCCCAAAGAGCATGTTTACACTACCATACAGTTTGCACTGCAAATACGTAGGACGGACCCATAGTGGAGGACAAAAATAACCTACGGCCTTATCACTAAACCACAAACACCACTCGCAAGTTCAGAGTCACTCTTTGGTAAGGAACAGCTCCGTGTTTACTGATTGGTTGCCACTCCCAAGTCACTGATGACCTTCTTCCTGCCATGCTGCGGACTCATGGGACCTTGACACTGTGCTTATCAGAGGAAGAGGCTACCAACACAACCAATCACAGTGAAAATTCCTCAAATACTTTTGACACTCTGGCATCAAGTTGGACTTTTGAGTGAATTTTATAAATGGTCGTTTTGTTTTGGCTGTCATAAGAAACAGTTATACATGCATAAAACGTTTTGTGAATGTTTGCAGCTTCCTTACAGTATGTAAGAGAATATAATATTATATCCAACACAAAATCATTTGTAATGGTGTTTGTGTTACTGGATTTGAGCTTAGACCAATACACCAACTATGTGTGTTCATGTATGAGTTGCATATATATGTGTTTCCTTGCATATATATGCGTCACCTACTGTATATTGCAGTCTGACCTCACCTGCCAGCCATCTTTGATCCTCTGGTTGAAGATTCCATACTCATAGCGAATGCCATACCCATATGCAGCCAAGCCAAGAGTAGCCATTGAGTCAAGGAAGCAAGCTGTATAAAAGAAAAGGCCAGATCATATTGCATTTAACCCCAGTCTGATATTTCTGATATGACTAAATTACACTTTTCATAGGTGAACAGAAAGCCACTGCAAGTTACCAGACTGAGTTGCAATACAGGGCTACGCAATTTGGGGAAAATATCTAATTTGCGATATTGATTTGCGATATGACTTTTGAATGTCAGTGTTAAGACTTATTTCAATATTCCAAATGTCTCTTTAAGTTGTACAACTTTTGATTGGTGAGCATGACTAGTGTATGAGAAACACAGCACTCCTGATTGGTGAGCTTCACTGTCTGTCACACAAGCAGAATGACATGAATATAAAAATCAGACAGTTCACAGGCATGTTGGGAAAAAGTATTGTTACATTTAAGACTATTAATGGCAATAACCATATTTAGACATTTCTATGCTGTGGTTTAGACTGAACAACTCTACCCAAGGGAAGTATGGTTGCATGTGTATCCGTGTGTGTGTGTGTGTCTGTGCCAGTGGGTGTAGGTTTGTGAGTAAGAGAGAGATTGAGAGAGAGTTCCTTGTATTTCCTGTCCTAGCATGCCATGGCAAGGTGGTTTGTAGTTTTCCATTAGTACATTTCCACCTTTCCTACAGACCTAGAACAGAGCTACTACACTACAACTATATGTGGAGCCTCACTTAAAAAGTAAATAAATAACAGATTACAGACCTGCCAGTCGACCCAGCCCCCCGTTCCCCAGACCTGCATCCTCCTCCATCTCCTCCAGGTCCTCCATATCCAAACCCAACTAGGGGTGGAGAGAGAGAGAGAGAGAGAGAGAGAGATATAAGGAGCAGAGATAGAACAAAGAAAAAAAAAAGAGTAAAGACAAGACAAGCTGCATAATTCAACTTTGCTGTACACAATTCGGCAAAACAATATAATTTTGTGTTTTATTGAATTTGAAAACTGCACAAGTTCTGTACTTGTACTCTGGGGGGGATCTCAAAGTGCAAAGGTGCAATTGTGCAAAGACCAAAAGCTCTGTATGGCTGATTGTGTCCAATACAACTGCCTTCAAATTGACACATATCCATAACATTATTCATGGAGCCCTCTATATCACACAACTGTAAGACATATGTACATGGTCCCAAATTAATATAATTCCACATCAAATGTTTCTTGAGGGTTACATTTTACAAACAGAATGGTCAGAAGGTTCTGACTAACTATCTTTTGAATGGATTAGTGCCATGGGACATAGTAACATAAAGACTAGGAAAGACTGTCTAAGCTTTCAGACTGCAAAAGACAGGTGGTAAAGTGAGCATATGACATGATACCTGTCCTGATAGCGTGTGTCTGTGTGTGTGTCTGAGAGAGAGAGAGAGAGAGAGAGAGAGAGAGAGAGAGAGAGAGAGAGAGAGAGAGAGAGAGAGAGTGCATGGTGCAAGCACACAGGTTGGGCAAAATCTGAGAGGAAACTACAGTGATGTAACTTGTTGGTAAGTCTGTACTGTCACTCTGTAATTCTCTCTCTCTCTCTCTCTCTCTCTTTTTCTCTCACACACTCTCTCTCTTTCTCTCGCTCACACACACACACACACATACACTGAATTGTCTCTACCATTGATCCCTCGGCCTGTGAGTGTGGCTCACCTGATAGATAGATTCATCACAGGCGTTCTGCAGTCCCAGGTTGATCATGGTATTCTGCAGTGCTCGCCCCATATAGAATTCCAGTGAAAGGTAATAAACCCGCTGCTCACAAAAAGAGCAGACATGTTAGGGCCCAGGGACATCTCCTTCAACAATACTTTTTGACAGTTCATTGACCGATCATCTTTAAATGATCAATATAAAGAAAATTAATGACAACTTCTAATGTCCTTAAAAAAATGGTTATTCATGCAATAGATTCTAGACATGTTTTGCTTGTGTGGGAAAGTTTTTCAGTTATTTCAGTAACTTCCTTCTTGTCAAGACCATTGCATGCGGGTGTGCGTGATTAAACATGCATATGTGTTACAAATTTGTTGTCTTTAGCATATCCAATGTCAAAATGAACCTATCATAGATTCTACCGGGTTTGGACACTCACCTTTGGGTCGGTTTCGTAGTAAAACTGTTGCGTTCGGATCCATCTACCGACCAGATGGTCACGCACAGTGTGCGCGAGAGCGAAATAGTAGTCTCTTGGAGTGGCTACATTTCTGTCTTTCACCAAAGTGAAATGCAAGTGCCGATTGAATCCTTTCTTGATCTCCGCGACATTTTCTACCCCGACGATTCCTCTGATACTTATCTGTTTGCGTTTTTCCTGGTCAGTGAGAGGGGCCGCCATGGTGCGAAGTCGTCTTCTTACCTCAGGACCTGTGTTACGATTTGGTGAAGTATGTTTTATACAGTGCGAAGGTTTGCTACATCAGGCGTCTCCTCCTCCATTTTCTTATTGGTGGCTGAGACAGGCCTTTGAAGGTAGGCGTGTACCTAAAAGTGAGGTTTTAATAAACTTAACTCAGTGCACTTTGGTGATAACACAGACTTTATTTTATTGAGTAGCCTAGTTGCAGTTACAGAAAACACCAAGTGCTTGATACAGTTTATAATACAAACATCGAATAATAATAATAGTAATAATAATAATAATAATAATAATCATAATAATAATGAACTACATAACAGTATTTCATTCTTCACGTTCACTTTAGTAAATTAATAAATAAAACAGTTGACGACAGCAACCGAACAACTCTATATTCTACTGTACATCATTCGCTGGACAGCACGAGCACACAGCATCCAGTAGCATGGCTTTCGATCTGAGAGACCATGGTTTGGATTACTCAGCAATTCCTCCGTCTGTGACCCATGTTATATCAAGCGGCCAACTATACAACCATAGGCGTTCTTCCATTTGCTTAAATAAACTCATACTTGAGCTGACATCACAAAATAGACTCTGTGTAATTGTACATTTTGTGCACTTGGCAAATGAAACACCCAGAGCAGAGTCATTGTTCTCCTGTAGT